>NC_056663.1:177778793-177986293 GCF_018350195.1 Panthera tigris | reverse complement strand
CAGTGGTCCTCCATACAGATACTTGGGATCTCTTTTCAAATGGGTGATTTTATGATAGAAAACATGAAAATTAATGGCATCCTTTTAATAAAGGCATAAAAATGATTATCCCACTATTATGAAGATCTACAACTCATCCTTGATTATTCCAGAAAAGTGATCACATATCTCAGAGTCAGAAAATTCCATAAAGATGTATTGCTCTACATGTTCTTGTAACTTATTTTACCACCTAGGAAACAAAAACAGAGGAAAAATATTGCGCAAGATATACCTAATGTGATAATTATTTATGGCTCAACTGAGACCAATTTCTAAAGGCCATAAATTCTCAAGCAAGAGTTTTGTATCGCAACATGTTGCTGCTCTTCAGAAAATATGCCTATAAAATGGTTATGAGAAGTTAGCAAGAAAGCCATGTCTTAATACAATTAACAATAAGAGCCACACTAGGGTTTTAAACAGGAGAACCTTTAAATGCATTTATCTATTCACCACTGTAAAACGTTGCACCACAGAAATTTGCTCCAAATTTTCATTCTTAATTCTTATAGGCATGTTTATTTCTACATGATAACTAATGAAGTAACTAATGCCATGGTTTCTTTGTTTACCCACAAAACATGTTGATTTTGATTAATGGATTTTAGTGCCACATTAATATTATCATGCCTGATTTGAAGTTTTAAACTATTATTCATCCTTATAAATAAAAATATCTTGACATATATTATTTCATCTTTCTTTGCCCTTGATTTTTTGGGAGGACAGTATTTTATAGAATGGTCTGAGGACTAAAATATTTTTTTGGCGTTATGTAGGCAACATAGTATTTTCATTTTAAAGATACGTAAAATTTGAATGACTCATAAATCTATGCATGGCTCCCTATGGTATAGAAGTTATGATGAACCTCCTAAGAAATTTAGGTATATGATGGTAAAATATGATCTGTCATACTGCATTGTGTTACAGATTAAGGGAGAAAAGTTTTTGATAATTTTGTATGGAAATTTAGTGTAATAACACAATAAGAAAAAATTCTATTAAATGCTTTTAATTTACAAAAATATCTTTGTTGTCTTTTTATGCATTTTTATGAAAAGAATAAATGTTGAGACTGAATAAAAATGATGAAAACAAAGAAATAACCTTAACAGTTTCTTTTAAAATGAAATATGTGCTTTTTTCTTCTGAAATTGTCCTGATGATATTTATTTATGGTGCTGTCCAGTTCACAGCAAGACATAAAACTTGCATAAAACTGTTAAGTTTTCTTCGGGAGCTCTCACTATTACTGTTTTAGATTTGAAAAACAATAATGCCTCTTTCTTTGGTCAACTGCAGTGTTGATTGTTTCAATCAAGACTTCTTCGTAGAACATTCCATTTGATTCTCCTTTTCTATATCTTTAGCAATATCTGAATGCCACATTTTCCCCTTGGGGTGTTGGTCAATAAACAAGTATACTGTAAAAAAGCAAAGACTTGAAAACCAGTTTGAGCACCATGCCTGACAAATCTGAATTGGAGTATTTACTCTCAAGTCTTCTAGTTCTGAGGTGTTAACTATTTTATTGTTATGGATCTCAGTTTGCTCATCTTTGAAAAAGGGGTAAAAATCACTGCCAGGTAAAGTTGTTGGGATAACTAAAATATTTTGTAATAATTACATAGATACATAGACACAATTTCATCTATACAGGTAGCAGTGGCTTCTGATGGTTGCAAAATCCATAATTGTTCCCTCACACCATGTGTGGCACACACCTGTCATATGTCTGTCAACTTCCTCACTGGAAGTTTGGGACACGTTACTCATGTCAAAGTTGTCTTTTCTGGAAAACTCCAATGCAATACTAGAATCTTTTTCTGCAACTGTGTATTAGAGTTATCTCAAGAAAAAAAGTCAATAAAAATAAGATTAATATATGCATTATATCATGCCAATATTCACCAAGTATTCTTTGTTGCATCCTAAAAATATATAGCATTTTAGCGGAAAAAATGTTGAAGCAAATATAATATTTCATTAACCCCTCTATCACTTTCTACTCTTCCTACGTAATTTTTTTTATTTCATGATTTTTACACTTTAATAATCTTTACTCATGTGTTATGTGTTTATTATTATGTGTGAGGCAGGACTCTTTGTAGAGGTATCTGAAGGCCCTTTCTAAGCAGCTTAAGGGGAAAAAATAAATTCATTTGCTCATAATATAGAATAAATGGAGTAGAGGTGGCCTTATGCAATGCGGATTTTAGGATGTGAAGCAATGTCTTTAGGCTTCTGTTTCTTTTTTTTTCCCCTTGGCTTTTTTTTTAATATGAAATTTATTGTCAATTCATTTCCATACAACACCCAATGCTCATCCCAACAGAAGCCCTCCTCAATGCCCATCACCCACTTTCCCTCCCCCCACCCACATCAACCCTCAGTTTGTTCTCAGTATTTAAGAGTCTCTTATGGTTTGCCTCCCTCCCTCTCTGTAATTTTTCCACCTTCCCCTCCCTCCTGGTCTTCAGTTGAGTTTCTCAGGATCCACATAACAGTGAAAACATATGGTAACTGTCTTTCTCTTCCTGACTTATTTCACTTATATAACACTCTCCAGTTCCATCCACGTTGCTACAAATGGCCAGATTTCATTCTTTCTCATTGCCACATAGTATTCCATTGTATATATAAACTGCATCTTCTTTATCCATTTGTCAGTTGATGGACATTTAGGCTCTTTCCATAATTTGGCTATTGTTGAAAGTGCTGTTATAAACATTGGAGTACAAGTGCCCCTATGCATCAGCACTCCTGTATCCCTTGGGTAAATTGCCTACTTGTTTCCATTTCTTCTAAATATGCATTCTTCCTTAGCAGTGAACCTAGAGAGTCCTAGGCTTTTGTAAAGTTTAAGGTCCGTGACCTCAATAATAGGTTCTTATTTTCTCTAGCAGCCTTATAATACCTGAAAAGGGAACTTGACTCTATATAGGTCATAAACTCACTCCTGCACCAATCCCTGCATTCAGGGAGATCCCTGCATTCAGGCACTGGCTGTGCCTGCCAGTCACTCCTCTGGCTGACCCAACAAGAACAAGAACGTAGTTCACCACCCTCCCTCCAAATAAAGAAGTCCATTTTAACCCAGCAAGAAGAAGACCACTTCTCAGTTTGCTTAAAAAGTTCACAACTATTTTATTTTTCATAAAACAAGGAAACATTTTTATTGTGTGAAGCCACGTAAAAAGCATCATTGGGAAAATAGAAGCATTCATTTTACCAGTTTATCTGTGACTATTTCCTTTTCAAAATATACAGATCTCCATTGTTGAGTTGTCTTGTTCTCATAATATACTCCCTTCCCTGCACCACCAAAGGAGTCTGGGCAGTAATATAATCAGTTACAAATTCAGTTTATATAGTATAAAAGTTTAAATTATCTATATAATATAAAGACAAAATATCTTTGTAAATATAAGAATACCTACCCACAAATACACATGTATAAATATTCAAAATATATTCCCGCTTGGAAAATATCCAATGGAAAAAAGACAGTCTCTTCAACAAATGGTGTTGGGAAAACTGGACAAAAACATGCAAAAGAGTTAAATTGGACCACTTTCTTACATCATACACAAAAATAAGTTCAAAATGGATTAAAGACATAAAAATGGACCAGAAACCATTAAAATCCTAGAACATAGGCAGGAACCTCTTTGACATTGGCCATTGCAACTTCTTACTAGATATGTTTCTTGAGGCAAGGGAAACAAAAGCAAAAATAAACTAATTGGGACTTCACCAAAATAAAAAGCTTCTTCACAGTGAAGAAAACAATCAACAAAACTAAAGGACAACCTACAGATTGGGAGAAGATATTTGCAAATAAATACCTAATAAAGTTTACTATCCAAAATATACAAAGAACTTATAAAACTCAACACCCAAACAACCACAACAATAACAACAACAACAACAACATCAAGATCCAGTTAAAAAATGAGCAAAAGACATGAATAGAAATTTTTCCAAAGAAGACATACAGACAGCCAACAGATATATGAAAAGATGTTCAGCATCACTCATCGTCAGGGAAATACAAATCAAAACTACAATGAGATATCACCTCACACCAGTCAGAAGGGCTTAAATCAACAACACAAGAAACAACAGGTGCTGGAAAGGATACAGAGAAAGGGAAACCCTCTTAGACTATTAGTGGGAATGTAATTGTTGCAGCCACTCTGGAAAACAGTATGGAAATTCTTCAGAAAGTTAAAAATATAACTACCCTATTATTCTATGTGTATATATATTCATATATATACATAAATTACTCAGCCATAAAAAAGTATTAAATCTTGCCATTTGCAATGATGTGGGTGGAGCTAGATAGTATTACGCCAAGTGAAATAAGTCAGTCAGAAAGATACAAAGCCTATATGAAATTTAAGAAACAAAGAATCATAGAGGAAAAAAGAGAGAGGAAATTACAAGAAGCAGACTCTTAACTATAGAGAATAAATTGGTAAGTTACCAGAAGTGAGGTGGGTAGGGAGATGTATTAAATAGGTGATGGGAATTAAGGAGGGCACTTGTGATGAGCACTGAGTGTTGTATGTAAGTGATGAATCACAAAATTGTAACCTGAAACTAATATTACACTGTCTTAAGTAATTGGAATTTAAATAAAAACTTTAACAATATATATACTTCTGAAATGATCGAAAGAGAATAAGTAACTGCCAGTCTGTTTAGCTGTTACCCCTTGAGACTCAGAGGTCTTATAAAAAAATACTTTAATGTCTTCCTCTAAAGCTTAGAACCAAATTAGAAACAAAGAGTCAGGAAAATGGAAATTGAAATACCACCTGCATAACTGATAAAGTGATTTGGTAATATGGCTAGGTCTGTAGGCAAATGGGCCTAAGTTAGACATAGTTATTTCCCTGGTCGTGAGCAGTATTAGTCAACTGCAGACCTTCATCTGTAGGCACAGAACCTGCCGTGTCCCTTTTACTGCAAGCAGGAGAGAACATGGCGTTTCTGCAATGATAATCACTCATGGCCACTTCCTTCTGATCTTGCCAGGCAGGTAAATCATTCTCCCTTGTCGAGAAGAGAATGAAGTCAGACACATTACTCTATTGCAGATCCTGCAATATGGAATATGATGCCAAAAGAAAGTAGGTTCTTTCTTGGGGGTGCCTCAGTTAACATTCCCACTCCCGACTTCACAAATACTACACTTTAGAAGATATACTGTAAGGCAAATAGGGTTATTGAAATGGGCTCTCAACATGTGATAAAGAAAGATTTTCTCTATTGAAAAAGCTTGGAACCGGTGTCAGGGGAACTCCTGAAACACCTTATCTCAGCTAAGAGCTGAGGTGAACCGAGTAGGTGAGGTAAAGTAGGGATGGAGTTGGGGACAGTCGCAAGAGAACACGACACGTGTGAACACTGAAATGAAATTTGTCGATAATGGTGAGACACAGAAAGCAGATACTGCACGACAAGAAGTTGGAGAAGCAAACATTAGAGTTCATTAACTGAGGAGCCTATCAGGTTGTCTCTCTGAGGACTTTTTATTGGAAAATATGAAACAAAAATATCAAATGGGACACAGGAGCGCATTCTGCAAATTCATGAAATCCGTGAAACTCCATCTGTGTGGACAGAAGCCAAAATTAAGTTGATAAAGGACAACCATTCATACGGGAATGGTGAGGTGGTTTCTTTCTGTGAGACAGGTGGATGCCAAGACAGTAAGAAACGAAAGTGAGCGAAAGAGATAAAGAGAGGGATCAAAAGATAAATTGGTGTATGTTTATACACCAATACATGCTTTCCAATAAATGGTGCTCATAGTTTTAAATAGAAATTTTGACATTAACATTTCCTTGGAATATCTATTTTCCGCATGGCCCTAACTGACAATAAATGCCAGTACATGATTTCCTGGGAGAAGCTGTCATTTTTCTTTTCATTTGAATGGGAGGTCAATCTTTCAATATTTCTATTGTTTAATAATCAAGAGGGTGGAGGTAGACTGACTATGATTAATGGGTTTTAACAACACCATAATTATGTTGTCTAACTTGAAACTTTATTCCATCATTCAGCCAGGTATTGTGGTTCACACTTCTGAAATAGGACTTGAAGGTCGGAAGAGATTAGAGGAAGGGCAGTGAGAAAAAAAAGATTTAGATGTCCTTCTTGAATTTGACTCCAGTTCTGATTAATGGTAACCGAAGTCAAATTCTAAAGCTTGCAAAGTGGCACGGTTCCTAATCTTTAGTGCGGGACCCAGGGTTCTTTATGATTGGAACACAGGGCATATTTCCAACCTTATCTTTTACACTTACAGACGCGATGCAACACAATCCCTGAACCCACAGGGCATCTCGGGCCTTTGTGCCGCTTTACAGCGTGGGTCCTTGGGCTCCTCCCACCTACCTCAGACTCAGTTCAGAGACCACGTTCTCTTAAAATAATCCTTAACCCTCTAGACAGATTTTGCTATGCCTCCCTTTTTTTGTTCCCACAGGACCCAGCAAATAAAGTCTTTTATCATTTTTAATAGATTTTTTTTATTTTAGAGAGAGAGCATACTTGAGTGGAAGAGAGGGGCAGAGAGAGAGAGAGGAGAGAGAGAGAGAGAAACTTTTTTTTAAGGAAAAAAATTAAGTTTTATTAATTTTGAGAGAGAGAGACACACTGAAAGCATGAAGGGGTGCAGGGAGGGAAAGAGAGAGAGAGAGAGAGAGAGAGAGAGAGAGAGAGAATCCCAAGTAGGCTCTGTACTTGCCAGCACAGATGCAGACATGGGGCTCGAACCCACCAACTGGGAGTTCATGACCTGAGCTCAAACCACCAGTTGGATGCTCAATGAACTGAACCACTAAGATGCCGCAAAAAGAAAGAGAATCTTAACCAGGCTCCATTCTCAGCACAGATTCCAATGTGGGGCTGGATTCCAGGACCCTGGGATCATGACCTGAGCTGAAACCAAGAGTCGGTCGCTCAACTGATTGAGCCCCCCAGGAGCCCCTTTTTATCATTCTTAATATTCATACAATCTGGTTAATTGAGAATGCATACACTACATAATGCTCCTTAAAGGTACATAGTTTGGCCAACTGTGTATAATTTTTCAGCATCCAACTTTGAGTGTTTAAGGAGTTACTATCAAATAGCACTGGTATGATCTCCGTGGCTTGAATCAATAAATGAAGGAATCAAAAATCAGAGAAATATGTAGTGAGAGTTAAAAGTATCAGATTTCAAGCTGAGAGAGTGTGAGGTAATGGTCACAGATTGCAATTTCTGTGTGTATTTGTCACACGCAGCAGTATTGCCCCAGAGACTTACAGCTCATCGAAAGCTGAGTTGAAGGTAATGAGAGTGGAAGAGGTCAATTATTTGTGGAGTTAAGATGTCTTCATGGACATTATAGTCAAATTTAGTGAGAGCAGGAGATATAAAATTGAGGAAAACTGTGAGCTAGGTTCTAGGTTCTATTTTTCTATGGTTAATCATACAGGATAAAAAAAATAATTTAGGAAAAAAATGCCTATGTCAAGATTAAGAAAAATAGTTTTAGATTTCCTCACTTAAATAAGTGCCTTCTTTCAATGAATAGGACCCCAAGTAGGTGTTTATCTTTCCTGCAGAATGCAATCTCCCACAGGTGGCTAATCAATACACAGGTACAGCAATCCCTTTATGGAGCTTACACAGGAACACGGCTTAGCTTAAGATCCAACTGACATTTTGGAGCCCTGCTAGGGATTTAATATCAGACTCTCTGGATCCATTTTTCCTTGTAATATAAAAATTACTCAAGTCTACCAATGGGCAAGATGAAGCTAAAATACTAAATCTTTCCTCACATGCTGTGCTGTAAACATGCTTCCTTGCTTTTTTTTTTTTGTCTGAAAAGAACAGATGCTTTAGGAGGGCAGGGTCAATATAAAATCATAATTTATGAACTAACCTATCTGTAGTTTATATCACAAATATTACTCGTAGCACAGCGAACACAGGCTTTTCTGCCTCTAAGAGGCAGTGTTACTTAGGTATTCTGTTGAATATGCATGCAAGTCTTTAGCTGTTTCTTTATTTACCAGGAATAATTATCCTAAATATTTAAAAAAGATTGTAAAAGAACATATGAATTAAGCTTTCCATATCTTAAAAAGTACAGTTTCATTATAAAATATCTTGGCGTTTCACGAATTCTTGCCATCTTGAAAAATAGTTTCAATATCCCTGGGGTTATGTTAGGCTTCACACTTCCTCCAACTCTTCTTCTTTTTTTTTTCTTTTTATTTGTTTATTTTTTAGAGGGGGAGGGGTAGAGAGAGGGAGACAGAAAATCCCATGCAAGCTCTGCACCTGCTGGTAAGAGTGCAGACCCCGATCCGGGTCTCAAACTCACAAACCCTGAGATCATGATCTGAGCCGAAATCAAGGGTCAGACCCTTAACCAACTGAGCCTCTCCTCAGATTAGTCCTATCATCTTAGCTCCACTAAATTAATGTTTTAACTCCAGCTACTTTGCTACACCCTCTTAAATTCAGTCCTTGACCAGGAGTGTATAATATATTGAACACTGTTCTTATCAGGTAGTAAGTATGAAATAAATTAAACATAGTTACACATTCATCTACTCAACTTCTTGGTTCCCCAGTAACAAAACAAAGAAAAGGAAACATTGAAACTACTTTTCATTTAAAAATATTTTGGAATAAGTTTTAATTACTATATCAACAATCAGTTTCCTCTGTTAGAGTACTTTTATTGGGATTTACCTTGCTAGTATTCCTTCTCTCCTGTAAAACAATTTTGTTCTGCCTACCGACTAATGTCGGTAGAAAGTTGATTCACGTAGTTCATTCACTTATTTATATAGTTGTCCACCGTGGTAGGGCTGGTTTAGTACTAGTTACTTCATTCTAGCTAGAATCAGAAATTCCACATCTTGTGCTTTTTCTTCCTCCAGGATTGTCTTTACTCTCATCTCTTTTGAATGATCACTTGTTGTCTTTGTATACAAAGTACAAACTCAAGTATAAACTCCTGGGTGAAAACTTTGAGAACTGTCCCAGTGAGATAGCCATTTTCTCCTCAGATTTCCTCAGTATTTTATTCACGGGTCTATAAATTCATATTGCATAATTTTCAATTTAGCACTCTCTATTCTGCCATTACACTGTGAGCCTGAGTACTCTGAGGGCAAGGACTATAAATTGTCTACCTGCCCAAGTATGTTAGTTCATAGTACATACTAAGTGTAATAAATAAATGGAGGAAGGGGACTGAATTCTCTCCTTCCTTAAGCACTCTAGTTTATTTCTCTTCTTTTACATTTTCAGCAATCACCAAGTATCAATAAGAAAGTAAATCCAAACATAGAACCCTGACAACTCATGTCTTATGTTAGTTTTTTTTAAAAAAGAAACAAAATAATTTCATTCTAAAGCTAACATTAATTATTATATGTGTGTTTATGTGTACACACACATGAGAGAGAGAGTGGGGGGGGAGAGAGAGAGAATGGGAGAAAGACAATTTCATAGTAACATAGTTGTTTTCTAAGATGGTCTTATTTTTGTTTATATACAGATAGCCTATGGATTTGTAAATTTACACATTCCCTACTATCTACCTATCTTCTTGTGCCTTCTAAAATTCAACACAGGTGCAGGTGTCATTCCACACAGAAACCACCAAATACATGCGCGTGCGCACACACACACACACACACACACACACACACAAACACACACAGGCAATCACCATCCCCATTGTTAGTATATCAACACTCTGAGAATCCCTTCAAGTTTGTATTTTATACTTATGATACTTATACACACAAATATACTTATATATTTTCTATGTATTTCAATGTCTTTATCATTGGTCTTTGAACTCCTTGGGGAAAGAAATAGGGCTTCCTGATGCTTTGATTCTCAGGCACTATGCTAGTGCCTCACATACAATAGGCAACCAACAAGAACAAAAATGTTTGGTCACTAAGTGTTCTTTGTTAATTTAACAAAACTCTTTGTGATTCTGCTCTCCTTAGTGTTTATCACAGCACATTATTTCTATCCTTGTTTCATGTCAGTTTTTCAAGGGTTCTGAGTTTTATTTAGGGATTCTCTGCTATTAATTTTTACAATTATTCCAAGAATTATTAACCACTTTCTTCTTTTCTTTTTCTCT
Organism: Panthera tigris; assembly: GCF_018350195.1. Classification (NCBI taxonomy): domain Eukaryota; kingdom Metazoa; phylum Chordata; class Mammalia; order Carnivora; family Felidae; genus Panthera; species Panthera tigris. Next base: position 177,976,059 of record NC_056663.1, on the reverse strand, counting down.
CCATTCTTAATATTCATATATACTACATGTAACTCAAGATTGTTTTTGAAATATGATTTCCTATTACCTCTGCTGTCTTTTTTCTGTTAAATCATCCAAGCCATTCCATGCTAGTTTGCCTCAAGGAAAATATGCCATAAAATAGAGCACATAAAAAATGGAAGCCCATTCCTGGATTTTAATTTCCTAAACCCTAGTCACCTAAAGGAATATAAAAGAGCCATAGCAGAGACAAAAATATTTATCAGGATACAGAATTAGTAGCAGCAATATGTTTTTCCTTGCTTCCTTCCAAGACTCAAAAAGACTCTTCTAGGCTTAAGAAGGCCAAGAAATTCAGTGGGAGAAGCAAGAATGAATGGGATTCCAAGGAAAGGGTGTCTGCAACCACTTCTTATAGGATTGGAAAATTTTGGAGAAAAACACAGTTTTACATGACTGCCTGGATAGAACCAGGAGATAAAAACTGGCAAGACTCTAATAAAGAATTGTCTATATAATGTGTGTAAGCAAGCTGATCCTTATAAATGGTGTTTTCTATTTGTTAGACTGTTCAGGGGGCAAAAGGATTCAAACACAGCCAGTTGGAGCAAGGTAGTAATCAAGGTACCTACAATCCTGTAAGAGCTAGAAAAAAATATGAATAGAGAGCATCTTTACAGCATTTTGGGTGGATCAATGGCCAGTGACTAGAGACCATTATGGATATCTTAGTAGAAATATTACATTGTGGATATTTGACTTAGAAAACAAGATTTACTACCTTCCTTACTGATCCCATGACACAGTCTACACATCCAGAAGTAACACTAAGAGAAAAAAATTGATTTCAAATTAAAAATGTATTTCCACTGTGGCAGTGGGATGAGGATTAAAGATGAGTTTTGAAGTAAGACTTCTACTCACCACATATACTAAGTATTTTTTTTTTGCAACTTAACATTTATGCCTTGTTTAATTTCAGCATAAACAGATAAAACCACATTTTCAAAACAAAGATAAAGGAGCACCTTGGGAATGGTATGGTTGGCAGTCTGTGTTGAAATCAGAACTATTGGGCATCACTATGTGTATTGCAGTTATAATAATGGCTAAAAATGGCTTAGTTAACTCCGAATTTTCTGATCATAAGTCTCTGTAGGAAGACTGGAAAGAAATCTTTAATTCTGAAGAAATAAGAAGTTAAGGATTTCACTGTTTCAGTGAAATAATTTTCTAGAATAAGATCATGAAAGATGCCAGGTTTTCTGAGAACAATCGAGATTTTATAAATATTATCATTTTCTTCTAATCAAGTAACACACACAAACTCCTGACACATAATTGTTCCAAATACCCCAAGCATCAGCAAAATTGCAGATAGCGACACACTCCTATTAGTTCCAAGATGTGTTTGCCTAGTTTGCTTCCTTGTACAAATGAAAGAAGTTAGGCCTTTTCATGCAACTAATTTGTGTCTAAAGGACAGTCTTCCATGCATTCTTAAATTAGTTTAAGTTTTCCCTCGAAACCGCTACCATTGCTCAGCGCTGGCAGATCAAGTTACCACTGCAGCAACCACCATTATCCTTTTGTTTCAACTCTCAACCACATGCTTTGCCCTGCTGTTTGCTAAAAATTAAGTTCTTCTATGAGTTTTCCTATTTGTTGCCTCCCAGATCTCGCTTTTGAGGCTATTGAGAAGAACTTTGTTCTTTTGAGACAATGTAATTCAAGGGTTTTCAGTCCATCTTCATAATTTTACCCTATTATCTCACCCTCCAACACTTCACTCACCATGACCTATGCCTCTATGTATCTGAACACCACTTGTGGGACTGATTTTGATTATTTTATGTGAAGGCTGTTTAACCATTATGCATTTCAATCGATATATATATATGGTAAAGTCAAAGAGGAAATAACAATCAACATAAGATGGGTGATTATGTATTCTAGCTCGAGCCAACCTAGTGACCCTTTTTGTATGTATGATTTAGCTGTCCTGTGTTATAGTCACAAAAAATATAAAATATCTTTATGAATATAATTCACTCTAATTTCAATTTATTTCACTTCTATTAAAAAGAACCAGTCATACAATATATCATTAAAACTGAGTTGAGGTAAAAGTTTGAGGATACAGATGCTATGAATTGATAAATGCCTGTATGTAATATTAAAAAGATTGAAAATAAGTTTATTTCTGAATCTCTGAGATGTTCACTAACCCAAGCAATGTACAAATTTCAATCTCATATATGTTTCAAACCTGAAAGATTCCTTGAGTAGACAACTTATAAATCAACAGGAAAAGGCATTTAGTACAATAGAGTGCTTAAAAGGGACAATCTAAACTCATTTTAAACTTATAGATGATATAGATATAGATGACATAGATACAAATGTAGATGATAGATTATAGAGATAGAGATATATAAAATTATTTGCATAAAAAGAATGGTCTTTAAAAGCTAGTTGACACTTTCAGATGTTTTGGTTCATAACATTTGGGTAACAAACGTACTCAAAGTTAGCACCAGTTAGCAAGAAACAAACAGATTTGAATTTCCTTAACAAAGTCTCCCAAGATTCATATATCCTGTTTCTTTGGCTATTTCTGATTGTTGGTGACTTTTAATGTATGTTCTGAGTTATTCCTTCTGTACCTTTTCCCCAAATTCACTTAACCTTCGTTGTTCACGATGACCACGTCTTTAGCTTACAACCTGAATCCGATCCCTGATTGCTACCAAAAGACTTCAATGTCCCAATAGTTATGATGACATAAAGTGGAATATTTGTACATGCTATATTTTGAAACCATGAAAGACAAAACAACCCCCAGCAGCAATATTTTTCTAGGATAACAGTAGTGAAGTATTGATAGAGATAAATTATATGAAAGTTCAAATCCTGTAAATTTATTATTTATTTACATAACAATAAATTTAATGTAATAAATTATATTTATTATTATTACATTTCAAGTTATCTATACACTAAAGCTTTAATATAATAATTCGGTGCATTTGATATTGTTGCTTTATTGCTCAGTCTGAAACCAGATACTTTTAATGTTAGCTAAAAATTTAATAATTGTATTGATTTACGCTACAATTCTTAATATTGCAATATGGTAAGATATTCTTTTGTTCAATATATTCTTTTTGGGTAAACTGCATAGGTGTTTGTTTTTTTTGTTTTTTGTTTTTTGTTTTTGCTTATTTTTGTACCTCAGTCTCAGAGATTTGAACATCTTTCACATTAGAAATATTTTGAGTTAATTCTAGGCACCAGAAGCGGAAAGTAGCTCTCAACTCCGTGTCCCAACTTTTAGCAAACCTATGCTAAAGGTCACTGCCTTGGAGAAGCTAATTTGCCCTGTGGCTGCTCTGCAGACTTGCCCTGTGACATTGGAGTCACTTTTATATTCATGATCTTGCCATTCAAGAAACTCACAAGTATTCCTTTGTCACATAATGCAGTATGACAAATGTGAGGTATAATTATTAATTCTTCTTCAGGAAGCACTCATTGTTTATAGTCATCCATGATAGAAAAAGTGTTGCACATGCAGAATTTGCCACTGACTCTTCCCCAAGGAAAGTCTAACACTTACCTTTCTGGTGTCCTCAGTCATTAGGACATTCTTTAAGTCTTTTCCCACTGAAAATTTTGAAAGACTCAAGCCTTCAAAAGTGTCCTATGCTTATTATGGGTAAAGGATACATTATTTTATATTCCCAATGCAATAGATATTATGGAATTTTTTAGGCTTAAAGTGAGAAAACTTTTCCATACCAATTTTCTTTTCCATTTATATGAAGTACAAAGTACAATTGCCTGATTCAGAACACTTGTTTTTTTTTCATTTAGTTTATGAAGTTCCATAGTTTTTCTTAATGTGAACTTACACATTGGACACACACGAATTGTCTTTAAAAAAATAAAATAAGACCTTTTCTTTGAAGTAAACTAAAGATAAACGATCACTGGGTCAGTTTCAAGAACAATAGAATTGTTCCATGAATCTCAGCTTCAGATCTGGACTGTCTTATACTCACAGGCTTTATTATCTTTTTCTCAGGTTAACAAAGATCAGCCAGTTGAATCCATAAATAGGATTTCCATCCATATCATTTCAAATGCACTGTCAAAGAATGTTTGCAACTGTACTCTTTAGTAAAGCAGTACAGATAAACAATGAGGCATCTGCTATTCTCTTTATCAATTCTATTTATCATCACTCTCTTGCTTCCTGTGCTGTAGCATTAAATCAAAACCCAAACTCACGGAATCATTTTAGCAATTATTAGAAAAAAAATTCCAAGGTCTAGGTTCAATTTATTTAATATATACTCAGAATTTTGATTTGTGATTTATTTTAGTCATAAAATGACTTTGATCTATCTAGTAAAAATATATTCTGATGGATATTATATACCAGTTTATATAGGTTTCAGACATTTTTGTATTTTAACATGGGCTGGCTAGTAGGGTATTAAAAGTGAATTTTCAATTATGTTTAGACAAAAAATATTAGCAACTAAGTCTTACTTCTCTACTGACGAAAATGACATAGACTACTTTAAATAATTGAGAGATTGTGTGTATGTAATGTATATGACAAAATTATCCCCCATTTGTGTCAGTAATGTTGTCTGAGAGGTACCTTAAATAGGGTGACACACAAAAAAGCTATCTGCCAAAAATTCAAGAATGTGCTAGCCAAAAAAAGAAGTTCCTAGTGTATTATTGAATTATTTATTTAATGCATATGATTAGGAGATTAGGATGATAACCTATTTAACTATAGAGTATATAGTTAAATATGGAATTTCTACTATACTATTTGGTAGAAGATAACAATAGCAATTAAAAATGCCATGATTTTAAGGCAAAAATAAATAACTAGATGTGCTTAGTTTATACATGATTTCATTTTCTCAGGAAAAACTAACGGTGATTTCAGGATCCGTACTAAGTTTTAAAACATAATTTTAACATCGATAGAGTTATCAAATTTTTCCTTTATTCTAAGTAGAAAAGAGCTTACGGAAACAATTTTGTAAGACCTAAATTAATGTAATTAGTTAAATAAAATAATTTCAGAATTTCAAATCATTTGGGCTCTCTTTCTTGTAATAAATGTCTATATATGTATATAAAATTTTAATACCTTTAGTTATACTGTACAATAAATATTCATGTATATGATTATATGAAATAAGATGTTTTCCTTTTATAAATAAATTAATGTGAATAGTTCTAACCAAATTGTTATGAGGCCCTCTCTGTATTCTTTGTGGTCCTTAACTATTCTATAATTCAATAAACATGCTTGACTTGCATGAACATTGGTCCCCACCACCACACTACAGAATTCATGAGCCAGAAAATCAGTTACACTTGATTGCCACCTGCCAAGTGATTACACTTGGTGCCATGTCCCATGCCTGCCTCATAATAGGTGCTCGACAATCACTGGTTAAATAAATGAATACAAAAAACTATGTTAAACATGCATTGTACAGTATAAGGTACATTCATGTGTGTGTATGTATGTGGGAGTGTATTCAGACTCCTGTGTAAATAAGTATGATCCAGCTAAACTTATTTGCTGTCTTTTCAAATACAGAATAATGGCCATTCCCAAAGATGAAACTTAATGCAATTTTACTCAAGAAACTAATTGACTACCTGCATTGCATGCTACTGTGATGGCCACTCAAAGATTTGGGAGCCAGTAAGACAGCTAGGATTTCAAAGTGTTTTACTCCAGGCACAGGGATCAGGGTAAACAACAAAAAGAAGTAAAACGAAAATCTCAGAAACTATAATTATGTTTCTAAGAATGGTATAGAGAGGTCTATAATTTTTTTAAATGGCCTAAAGTTCTCTGACCCTCTTTTGATCTAGAAGTAGGATGTTACTGTCTGCGCCTTGAATCTCAACTGGCCTTAGATAACACTATTAACCAAGCTATAGTGCATAACTTCCGAAACAAGACAAAACACACTATTCACCTTTCACTCTGATACCACAATCACTCTTGGAGCCCTGAGTTGCAAGGTAACGTCTGATTATCCTGACGATAGCATCTTTGAGGAAGACGCAGGCACATGAAGTGCTCTCATGTAGATGCTTAGGTCAACAGTCTCAATTGAGCCCGATCTTTGAGCTCTCTAAGCTCAGGCTGTAGACGAGTAAATAAAATCACGTCAAAATGATTCTAGCCCCACCTTTTGAATCATTTTTCGTCATTCAGGTCTCCATCCTGAAGCCCCAGACACTGAGAAACAGAGATAAGCCATATTCACTGTGACTTGTCATAATTCCTCACCCACAAAATCTGCAAGTTTGTTTTTTATGCCCGTAAGTATGTAGATGCTTGTTATACCTTAATAGAAACATGAAAAAAAGAGTTCAAAAGAATGAGAGATATCAACTAATTTGAGGAAGTCCTGAAAGGCTTCATGAACACAGTTACCCAAATTTGTCATCTGTAGTTTCTGTTGAAGAATTTTTAGTAGTGGGAATAGAAAGTGATCAATTCAAGAGGACAGAGCAACTTTCACCCAAACCGTGGCAATCCAGTCTGGCTACAAGATAGGACACACGTAGATACTAGTTAAGAATCAGGTCAGCACAGTAGGTTGTGACAAAGTTATGAAGGACTTTGATAGCGGGAGTCTGGAATTAATGTAGTACGCACTGGTATGTCACAAGAGATATTTGAATAGTGAGTAAGGATACGAAACACGCACCCATATATTTACATATATCTCTGTAAATGTATCTATATATTTGACAAAATATATATATGCACACATGGCATATTTATATATGAAATTTATATATAAAAACAAATATGCATCGCATTAAGTAAAACTAGAAAACTAATAACATAATTAATGTTTAAAAATTCCAGTTAAAGTGTGTTCCTATATAAATTTTACTGTGTTGGTTTCAAACAACTAAATTTATTTATTTATCTACTTGTTTATTTATTTATTTATGTATTTTTCAAGGAGAGAAGCAGAGAGTGAGGAGGGGAGGGGCAGAGAGCGAGGGAGACACAGAATCTGAAGCAGGCTCCAGGCTCCGAGCTGTCAGCACAGAGCCGTATGCGGGGCTCGAACCCACGAACTGTGAGATCATGACCTGAGAGGAAGTCAGATGCTCAACTGACTGAGCCACCTAGGAGCCCCTCAAACAACTAAAGTTTAAAGAATAGATTTTTTCCTTTTGCCATTTTCATTGAACTTTATTGGTATGCATGCATTTAAGCTCATCTTAATATTTGACCAAGTCAATTTTTTACAGCTGAGACATAAAATTAGTTATGTAAGAATTATTTTCGATTTTGCTACTTTATTCTAAATATTTTCTTTATTAATAAGGCCATATAAATTTTAAGTATGCCTTTAAAGATATGCAGCATGAATTCAGGCACCTGAATCAAACATTCGATTACTAACTCTTTGCTTCTTTTGTCTTCCCATGCATAAGTAATTGGAGAGCATTGCTAAGATTTTCTTATAAAAATTTTGAGAAAAGCTAATAGATCAGTCATTTCATCATATAAACAAAACTGAAGCTTGACAGAAAACATTATTATAGTCTCAAGATCCAAGGAATTTTTTTTAATGTTTACGAAAAATAAAAATGTGTTCATTCTTCAGTTTAGTGGACTGGATATAGTCCACCATCCCTGAAGCACTAAATACAATAGAAATACAGTCTTGGGGCGCCTGGGTGGCTCAGTTGGTTAAGCATCCGACTTCAGCTCAGGTCACGATCTCTCAGTCCGCGAGTTCGAGCCCCTCATCGGGCTCTGGCCTGATGGCTCAGAGCCTGGAGCCTGCTTCCGATTCTGTGTCTCCCTCTCTCTCTGCCCCTACCCCGTTCATGCTGTGTCTCTCTCTGTCTCAAAAATAAATAAAACGTTAAAAAAAAAAATGCAGTCTTGTTTGTAATTACCCTAAAAAAGTACATGACAACAACAATAGAGAAAGTTAGTTGAGATAAAAAAAAATCTTTGAGAAATATAACTTTAAAAATATATAACTTTCACTTTAATAGAATTTACTAAATTCCTTTTTAAAAATTTTTTAATGGTTATTTATTCTTTGAGAGAGAGAGACAGAGACAGAGAGAGACAGAGAGACAGAGCATGAATGGGGGAGGAGCAGAGAGAGGGAGACAGAATCTGAAGCAGGCTCCAGGCTCTGAACTGAGCACAGAGCCTGATGCAGGGCTTGAACTCACAAGCCGTGAGATCATGACCTGAGCCAAAGTCAGTCGCTCAACCAACTGAGCCACCAGGTGCCCCAGAATTTACTAAATTCTTATCATTTTTATTTTATGTACTTCCACAAACAGGCCATAAATTTATAAATAATAGCATACATCATGCTAGATTTTAAATTTTTGTTTGTTTAATTTCTTTCCCCATCTTACAGATAATAAATTCTTTATGGACAGCAATTTTGTCATCTTCAGTGTTATATCCTTGGAACCATATTGCATTGTTATTAAAGTTATAAACAAGGATCTGCTATTCAATTTCCAATGCAGTGGGATTTTAAACACTGAGAGAATCTTTTATTCCTGTAGTTCTCCTCTGCCTCCATTCTCTGCCTGAAATTTCAGGAATCCTTGTATTTATCTTAAGCCTTTAATGCAGGGTAAAATCAAAATACTTTATAATCTTCATGGGGACAGAGATGATTCAACTTTTTCATTTTAATTTCCAGTGTATAAGGTAGGGACTGACAAACGTTAATTAATGTTTGTTGCATAAACGGATGGATGGATGGATGAATGAATACAAAAATGAATGAAAGACTTTATACTTTTCCTCTTATCTTCTGCCACATTTGATATAAAAAGATTTGTAATTACCATGGATTGGATTGCACATTGAAATATTAAAAAAAATAAAGGCTAAAAACAAAGGAGAGAAATATGAATAATATTAAAATGAAAATTTTTCAAATAAAAATGCATTTATTAATAATGCATGGACAGGGAGACATAGTATGGAGACACTGAGTGTGGGTTAGTTTTAAGTATGTTGAAACCATTCTAAAGAATGCAAGGAAAAAAAACTGATCTGTATTCATTAATGACTAAGTAGCCAAAATGGTGCTCGATATCCTTCAACAAATTGTTACATTAAGTGGTAAGTGATAGTCTTTCTATTTTACAGGTAAGAAAACTTTAATAAAACCAGGATTCCAAACATGTTTGTATGACATGGGTCTTTGTTAAACCACATATTCAATCATACACAATTTAAATTTTATAAATGACTACTCCTCCAGAAACAATGCTGTGATTCTTCTCAGTCATGCTGGAATGCCCGGGAAACTTGTCTGTAGATATCTTTATTTGACCTACCAGATGAACGCGTTACAAAGTGTAATCCATCTTTATTTTCTGAAAGATTTTATACTTCAATTTCCTAGCTCTCTTATTTTACATTCTATTTCAATTCTATTATTACTCAAAACTGATCTTGTAGATTTACTTAGTTAATTAGGACTGTCAACTACTCAAAGTGTAGAAAAATGGGAGCAAGTAAGACATTAATACCAGAAAAGAATAGCTACTATTTGGGGAATAAAATATAATTCTTATGTAAGCTAGTGGGAAAATGGTTTAATATTTTAAAAAATACCTACTTTAGATCATAAAAATTTGAATTAAGATACTAGAACTTTTTATAATTAGATAAGAGGTATTTTAAACCTAATTGAAAATTAATAAATATTTTCAAGACTATCCATCAATTGTAGTATAAACCTTACTTTAAATGGGTCCGAAGTAATATGAAAACAGGAATACAGTACTTTTATTATCAAATGGTATAAGGGAAAAAAAAAACAAAAACAAAAACAAAAACTACAGCACATGGTTATTTTGAAATAATTCAGTTAAAATCATCATGATAGTATAAGAACACTTAAAAAGAAACCTAATAAATTGTGTAGACGTCCCCCCCCTTTTTAGAGAGAGAAAGCATGGGTGGGGGAGAGGGGAAAAGGGAGAGAGACAGAACTTTAAGCAGGCTCCTCGCTGAGCAATGCTAGGCTTGATCCCATGGCCTATGTCTCATGAATTGAACCGAAAACAAGAGTTGTATGCTCAGTCAACTGAGCCATCCAGGTGCCCCTTAAGTAAACATGTTTATCATTATTGTGACAATATGGCCACAAAATTAGATCTTATAAAAATATCAGGCTGGACTATTATGCTGGATCATTAGTTACTATGACCCTAGAAATAGTAGGACAGATAACTTTTTTATCCAGATATTTCCAGTGTTATATGACTGTAACTGGTCACATGAAATCTTAACATTTGTTGTAATATTGTTTTTTTCTGCCTATGTAAAAATGCTTATTAGTACCAGAGAAAACTTTCTATTTAGATTAAAAACAATCTGTTTTATGGGCATAAGAGATGAAGGAAAGCCCTACTGAATTTACATAAAGTTATCATGAAATAAATAATTGAACATATCAAATAGATTTATGCAAATAGTATTGGTTTTATTTTATCTTTAAACATTGTTTTAAGTCTTGCATTATATAACAGGGTATTAAAACCTGAAATAAATATTGACAATATAACATTGCAAAAGTTAGATTCTAATAGTTCTAAGTGTAGCTTTTAGATCTTACAGTGCAAACTTCATTTTATGTCTACTGCAGAATAAGGTGAATGAATTTAGAGAAATAGAACTAGCACTTGTTTTGAAATGAATTGATGTTAGTTTAGAAAAAAAGGCTACCCATATCCTGAAAGCTTAGTAATTCCACCAAGATATACCTTAATATTAATATTTTATTTTTAATAAGGCATGTCGTATTGATTTATAAATTCAAATCTATACATCTTAAACATATTTCTGTATGTCCTCTTTCTTGGGATAACCTTCTATTTTTACATTGAATTTTTATCATCTATGTTGTATGGCAATAATCTTATTTACAATCATTTTTATATCCATTTCTTACAATTTCTGGAGGGAAAGGATGGGTTTCTAAAATCTAACCACGAAGCTTTTCAGTTTAAAGTAATGTGTATTCTATCCCATTGCTCAAACAGTAAATTTTATATTTCTCTTTCAATTATTTCCTAAAGTTGGCTTTATTTGTTAAAAATAGTGAAACTGATGTCAAGGAATTAAGAGTTTATTTTAAAGTTAACTATCATTAGGAAATAATTAGTAAGTACCTCATTAGCTAAAAGGTCATTCTAAAAGAAGCACAAAAATATGCATCCATTTATTCACTCAAAAAAAATTATTGAGCTGGTCTAACACAAAGATGGAGAATAACAGCTACTAAAACACATGCTGGGGATATAATAATATATAAAGATATGGACTTGCTTTCAAGAAAGGGATAAAATACTAATAAAATAAAGGCTTTCAATCATTATAGTCCAAGGAGATCTCAACAAGTAGCGAACATCTAAAATCTAGAAAGTGGTTACAAAACTTATGGTATTTTCAGTGTTGAAATTTTAAAATACTTTTTACATTTCTATCCCAGCTATGGAATATACACTTAAGAGATAAATATCAATTTTTAATTTTGACCAACTTCAGCTTCCCTGATCTCATACTTAGAAACGTGACTTAGGGCAAGGTAGTTACCCTTCTTAATCTTCAATTTCATCTTTTGCAAACAATAATGATGGTCAACTTTTCTGAAGTGCTTATATGTGGCTGGAATGTTATTAAGCATTGGATCATTTAATTCTTTCAATTGCAAGGTAAGTGTGTGTGTGAATTGAAACACAATAGATAAGATATAAAAACACCACAACTGAAAAGTGGTGAAGTTGGAATTTGAACCTATTCTTGTCTAGATACACGACTTATGATCATAATAACTCTACATGGCTCCTACTGAAAAATATTTATGACAATTCAATGAAATAACAAAAATTAAGTGTTTAACATAGTGTCTAGCGTGTAGAAAATTCTCAGTTAATTAGCTGTAATTATGCTTATCTTAATATATGGTTTATTATTGATATATATTATTTATATTATGTGATTATATGTATTAAATATATAAATATAACAGCAAAACAATAATTTTGCATATTAATTTTAGAGTTTTCTTTAGGCTGCCATAAGTACTTAGCAATATTATCATGAAAACTAATGCGATCCAGATATAATGCCTATACCAGAGTTCTAGTAAGTGTTGAGTAAGTAACCAAAGAGGCATTCAAAACAACTCATTGAAATACAAATTAGAATATTCTGGATCCCAGTGTCCAAAAATATAGAGGGATTGGGTAGGTACTGAAGATAGTGGATATGGGATATTGTTTTGTTTGAACAAATATATAAATTAATTGAACAAAAGAAATAAATGTGTTGAAGATAATTGAAGCCATTTCTCATTGCCAAAGAATATATTTTAAAACATCACAAGGAGAGGGGCATCTGGGTAGCTCGGTTGATAAAGCATTTGACACTTGATTTCAGTTCAGGTCATGATCTCATGGTCCTGAGATCAAGTCCTGAGTCAGGCTCTGTGCTGAGTGTGGATCCTACTTGGATTTTCTTTCTTCCTCTCCCTATGCCCCTCCCCCACTTGCTCTCTCTCTCTCTCTCTCTCTCTCTTTCTCTCCCTCAAAAAATAAATATTAAAAAAAATTACAAAAAGAAAGAATAAAACCGGAAATATTGAATTAAAATTATAGATATTATTTCATTATGGGTAGAAAATAGAGAAAAATGCAGAGGTATATAAATATGTATACATACTTAACACACTTGTGTATAAATACATTCCAAGATGTATTTTCTAGTTTTGCCCACTGGGAGAGTGTAGAGGCCCTTAAAACCCCGTAACGATGAGCATTTTGAGAGCCCTGGTCCTGATTTCAAAGTGACATCTTCCATTAAATGGAATTAAGGATACTTGGCAAAAACATTAATTCTGGATGGAGGCATTAAGACAAGGGAGTAGTAAGAGGGCCCTTGGTTTGTCTCATCCCTTAAAGATAGCTAGATCAACATCAAATCATTTTGAACATCTACGAAATTGATCTGAGGATTAAGAGAACAATCTGCATAATTTGAGTGAGAAACCATGACAGGCATGCAGTGCAGAGAGGGGATATGGGGGAAAGAAAATTCATGATACCAAAGAGGGGTGGGAGTCCTTTTCACAGAGAGGACAAAGAGAGAATAGAGAGAATAGCACATCAGGTTCATGAAAAACAAAACAAAACAAAACAAAAACACTCCCCCCAAACCTTTGATGAGGGAACAGTGAGGACATGAAAATCACAAGTTTTTCCAAACCATGGAGCTGAAATTTTGAGTTTTTGAAACTCTGTGCCATCTGCTAGAGTAGATCTGTGAGGGTGGGGATGCTCCTGGGGATGGGGGGAGGTTCAGGGACAGACAGTAGACAGCATGGTATGAGGATACCCTGGGTGACACTGGGAGAGAAAGTTCCATTTCCTGAAGTGCATTTGGAAGAGGATGTATTGACTCTCCATGGTCAGAAGACCGAGCTGGCACCTTTGAGCAGCCATTCAACAGCAGAGGACAAGGGTGCACATTGAGCGTAGATAAGGTAGTTAAAGCTTTTCGCTATGCGTCACTATAAACTCCAGGTGCAGCCACGTGACTGTTTTTCCTGGACAGAACTGGACCAGAAGCAGTGCTGGGAGGCTTTTCTCAGGAGGAGGGGAGTGGGTCTACGCCTTGCTGGGTTCTTTAAGATTTGGAGTTTTGAATCCCAGTCGCACATCAAAGTAAAATACAGAAGAGCTAAGGCGCTAGACATGTGGATGGCCCAGGCACAGAAGGATTGAGAGCAGGGATCTGATGGAAGCCTGGGGCACAGGAAGGAAGATTTTTCACTTGTCTATGAGGGCTCCCTGAACTGCAGTGCACACAAGTTCCCCCTACCTGCAGACAAGAGAGCAGGCTGATGCCATCTTCTCCCCCTCCCCCCACACCCACCCACCAGCAAGACTGGACTTCAGTGAACAGCATAGAGACCCCAGTGGAGGTTGGAGCAGCTTACACAGACCCCACCCACCTGTGCCCTAAAGGGATATTTTTCAAAAGTAGGTCTGATTGTGAGCCAGTGCAACAGACCTCTCCCCCAGACGACCAACACAGGACCCCGGTATGGACCAAATCTACTGATCATAGAGGGCTCCAAAGTGCCTGCTTCGGTTCTGGTGGAAATAGGAACAGACTTTCTTCTTTCTTTTCTTTCTTTCTTTCTTTCTTTCTTTCTTTCTTTCTTTCTTTCGTTTTAATTCAGGCTTATAGTTTTTTGTTCATTTGGTTTTGTTGTTGTTGTTTCTTTTCTTTTGGATCAGGCCTCTTTTCTTTCCGCCTTCATTTTCTTTGGCATCAGGCTTTTAGTTTTTTTGTTCATCTGTTTGGTTGTTTGGTTTTTTATTTGTTCCTTTTTATTTTCTCTTTTTTTGGATCAGCACCCCCCCCTTTTTTTTTAATCAGGCATATTTTAAAAACAAATCATAACACACCTACTTAAAGTCCAAATATTCCCCACTGCAATCAAGGAGGAACTCTGCAGAGGACTGACCTGGGGAAAAGACTAGCCAAATAACAACAGCAGAGTGCATATAAACTACACCAGAAACACTCCCTGAAGTGCCAGGTCCTGGACAGTGTAAAATTATTTCTTAATGTAGCATTACACTCAGGAGCAAGAAACATAACAATCTTTCATAATATGCAAAAGACAAACTTAGACAAAATGACAAGATGGAGGAATTCTGCCTCAAAGAAAGATCAAGAAGAAACCAGGGACAGGGATCTGCTGAAAACAGATATAAGTAATATAGCTGAATAATAATTTAGAACAAAAGTCATAAAAATATGAACAGGGCTTGAAAAAACATAGAAAATTCCAGAGAAACTCTTGCTGAAGATAAGTGACTGAAAAACTAGTCAGGCCAAATGTGGAAAGTGCTATAGCTGAGATGCAAAAACAACTGGATGTAATTACAATAAGGATGGAAAAAAGCAGAGAAATAAATAGGTGACATAGAAAATAAAATTATGGGAAAAAATGAAGCTGAACAGGAGAGGGAAAGAAAACTATTAGATCATGAATATAGACTTAGGGAAATCAGTGATTCTATAAGGTGCAAAAATATCTGTAGCATAGGGTTCCCAGAAGCAGAGCATGAAATAGGGACAGGAGGTTTATTTGAACAAATTAAAGCTGAGACCTTCCCTAATCTGGGGAAGGAAACAGGCATTCAAGTCCACGAGGCACAGAGTACTACCCTCAAAAATCAAAACAGGTCCACAACAAGACATATCATAGTGAAACTTTCAAAATAGAAAGATAAAGAGAGAATTCTAAAAGCACCTAGGAGCAAAAGGTCCTTAACCTATAAGGACAGGCACATAAGATTAGCAGCAGGCTGTCAAGAGAAACTTGACAGAACACGAGGGAGTAGCATAATATATTCAACATGCTAAACTGAAAAATATGCAGCCAAGAATACTTTATAAAGCAAGGCTGTCATTCAGGATAGAAGGAGACATAAAAATGTTCTAAGGTAAGAAAACACTAGAGGAATTTTAAACCCCAAACCAGCTCTGCAAAAAATTGTTAAGGGGAAATTTGAGTGGAGAAAAAAAAAAAAGATCAAAGCAACAAAGACTAGAGAAGACCAAAAAACATCACCAGAAACACCTAGTCTACAGGTATCACAATGGCACTAAATTCTTATCTTTCAATAATCACTCTGAATGTAAATGGACTAAATGGTCCTAGAAGAAGACATAGGATATCAGAATGTAAACAAACAAACACACAAACAGTAAGACCTGCTTACAAGAGACTCATTTTAGATAAAGACACCTCCAGATTGAAATTGAGTGGTTAGAGAACCATGTATCATGTTAATGGACATCAAAAGAAAGCTGCAGTAGTCATACTTATATCAGAAAAACAAGATTTTAAGCCAAAGACTGTAATAAAATATGAAGAACACCATGTTATAATCAAAAGGTTTATTGAAATAGAAGATCTAAATTTTGTAAATATTTATGACCCCAACTTTGAGAAGCCAAATATATAAATCAATAACAAAGTTAAAGAAACTCATTGATAACAATACAATAGGAGTAGGGGACTCTAATGCCCTACTTACAACAATGGATAGATCATCTAAGAAGAAGAAAGATCAACAAGAAAACAATGGCTTTAAATGACGCACTGAATCAGATGGACTTAAAAGATATAATCAGAGCATTTCACCATAAAGCAGCAGAAAACACATTCTTTTCAAGAGCACATGGAACATTCTCTAGAATAGATCACATCTTAGGTCACAAATCAGTCCTCAACTGGTACAAAAAAAATTGAGATCATACCATACATATTTTCCAGGAAATCAATCACAAGAAAAATTTTCAAGGGTCCTCCAATACATGGAGGTTGAAGAACATTCTATTAAAGAATAAATAGGTTAACCAGGAAATTAAAGAAGATATAAAAAAAAAATACATGGAAACCAATGAAAATGAAAACACAACAGCCCAAAACCTTTGGTGTGCAGAAAAGGTGGTCATAAAAGGGAAGTATATAGCAAGACAGACCCTCCTTGAGATAAAAGAAGTCTCACACCTATAAGACTGGGAAAAGGACATCAAATAAAGCCTGACACAGGCAGAAGAAGGGAAATAATGAAGATTAGAGCAGAAATAAATGATACAGAGATTTCAAAAAATAGTAGAACACATCAATCAAAGTTACTTCTTTTAAAGAAGTAACAAATTTGATAAAACCCTGGCCAGACTTCTCAAAAAGAAAAGAGAAAGGGCCCACATAAATAAAATCATGAATGATAAGGGAGTGATCACAACCAATATCACAGAAATACAATTATAACACAATGTTATGAGCAATTAATTATATACCAACAAATTTGGCAATCTTGAAGAAATGGATAAATTCTTAGAAACATATAAACTCCCAAAACTGAAATGGGAAGAAATAGAAATTTTGAATAGACCCATAACCAGCAAAGAAATTGGGTCAGTAATCAGAAATCTCCCAACAAACATGATGGCTAAGACCAGATCTATGAATCTAAGACTGGCTGGCTTTCAAGTGGAACTCTACCAAACATTTAAATAAGAATTGATACTGAGGCGTTAATAGTGGGTGGCTCAACTGGTTAAGCATCTGACTTCAGCTCAGTTCATGATCCACCGTTTGTGAGTTCTAGCCCCATGTTGGGCTCTGCGCTGACAGCTCTGAGCCTGGAGCCTGCTTCAGATTCTTGTGTCTTCCTCTCTCTCTCTGTCCCTCCCCTGCTTGTTCTCTCTCCCTCTCTCTCTCTCTCTCTCTCTCAGAAATAAATTTAAAAAGTCTAACTTTTTTAAATAAATAAATAAATAAATAAGAATATCGATTCTTTTGAAACTGTTCCAAAAAACAGAAATGGAGGCAAGACTTCCAAACTCATTCTATGAAGCCAGCATTACCTTGAATCCAAAAGCAGACAAAAACCCCATTGAAAAGAAAAATTCAAAACCAATATCCCCGATGAACATTGATGCAAAAATTTTCAACAAGATACTAGCGAATTGAATCCAACAGTACATTAAAAGAATTATTCACCATGATCAAATGGGATTTATTCCTGGGATTCAGGATTAGTTCAATATCTGCAATTTGATCAACACGATGCATCACATTAATATAAGAAAGGAGAAGAACCATCCGATCCTCTAAATAGATGCAGAAAAAGTATTTGACAAAACACATATCCTTTCTTGATAAAAATCCTCAAGAAAGTAGGGATAGAAGGAACATACCTCAACATCATAAGGGCCATATATGAAAGACTAATATCATCCTCAATGGGGAAAAATAAAGAGCTTTCCCCTAAAGGTCAGAAACACTACAGGGATGTCCACTCTCACCACTGTTGCTCAACATAGTACTGGAAGTCCTAGCCTTAGCAATCAGACAACAAAAAGAAATAAAAGGATTCCAAATCAGCAAGGAAGAAGTCAAACTTTCACTACTTGCAGAAGACATGACACTCTACATGGAAAATCTGAAAAACTCTAACAAAAAATTACTAGAAGTGATACATGAATTCATCAAAGTCACAGGATATAAAATCAACTTACAGAAATCTGTTACATTTCTATACAAGACAGCAGAGAGAGAAATCAAGGAATCCATTCCATTTATAATTGCACCAAAAACCATAAGATACCTAGGAACAAACCTAGCCAAAGAGGTTAAAGAACTGTCCTCTGCAAACTATAGAACACTTAATGAAAGAAATTGAAGAAGACACAAAGAAATGGAAAAACATTCCATGCTCATGGACTGGAAGAACAAATATTATTAAAATGTCTACCCAAAAGCAATCTACACATTCAATGAAATCCCTATCAAAATAACACCAGCATTCTTCACAGAGCCAAAACATACAATCCTAAAATTTTTATGGAACCAGAAAAGACTCTGAACAGCTAAAGTAATGTTGAAAAAGAAAGCCAAAGTTGTAGGCATCACAATTCCGGACTCCAAGCTATATTACAAAGTTCTAATCATCAAGACAGTATGGTGCTGGCACAAAAACAGATGCATAGATCAATGGAACAGAATAGAGGACCTAGAAATGGACCCACAACTATGTGGCCCAGTCATCTTTGACAAAACAGAAAAGACTATCCAATGGAAGAAAGTCTCCTCAACAAGTGGTGTTGGGAAAACTGGACAGCAACATGCAGAAGAATGAAACTGGACTACTTTTCACACCATACACAAAAGTAAACCCAAAATGGATGAAATACCTAAATGTGAGACAGTAAACTATCAAAATCCTAGAGGATAGCAAAGGTAGCAACCTCTTTGACCTTGGCCACTTCTTACTAGACATGTCTCTGGAGGCAAGGGAAACAAAAACAAACATGAACTATTGGGGATTCGTCAAAATAAAAAGCTTCTGCATAACAAAGGAAATAACAAAATTAAGAGCAAATTCTGGAATGGGAGAAGATATTTGCAAATGACATATCAGATAAAGATCCAAAATCTATAAGGAACTTATCAAATTCAACACCCAAAAAACAAATAATCCAGGGAGGAAATGGGCAGAAGACATGAAGAGACACTCCTCCAAAAAAGACATACCAATAGCTAATAGACACAGAAAAAGTGCTCAATAACAATCATCAATAGGGAAATACAAATCAAAACCACAAGAGATATCACCTCACACCAGTCAGAATGGCTAAAATTAACAACTCAAGAAACAACAGGTGTTGGTGAGGATGCAGAGAAAGAGGAATAATGTTAGTTACACTTTGGTAGGAATGCAAACTGATGCAGGCACTCTGGAAAACAGTGTGGAATTTCTTGAGAAAGTCAAAGATCGAGCTACCATACATCCCTTCAATTACACTACTAGGTATTTATCCAAAGGGTATAAAAATACTGATTTGAAGAGGCGCATGCTCCCTGATGTTTATGGTAGCACTATCATCAATGGCCAAATTATGGAAAGAGCCCAAATGTCCATCAACTGATGAATGGATATAGAAGTGGTATATATATACGATGGGGTATTACTTAGCCATCAAGAAGAATGAATTATTGCCATTTCCAAAAACATGTTTCAACCTAGAATGTATTATGTTAAGTGAAATAGTCAGAGAAATACAAATACCATATGATTTCACTCATAGGTGGAATTTAAGAAACAAAGCAGATTATTATAGGGGAAGAGAAGAGAAAATAAAATGAGATATAAACTAGAGGGGGGAAAAACCACAAAATATCCTTAACTATAGAGAACAAACTGAGGGTGGCTGGAGAAGAGGTGGGTGAGGAAGATGGGCTAAATGGGTGATGGGCATTAAGGAGGGCATTTTTTGAGATGAGAACTGGGAGTTATTGTAAGTAATGAATCACTAAATTCTACTCCTGAAACCAGTGCTACCCTATATGTCAACTAACTTGAATTTAAATAAAATCTTGGAATAAAAAGCAACAACACAATAACAAAGTTCATTCCAGAGCTGGTTGGAGGAAAGTGCAAGACGAGCCCGGAACATTGTTTTGAGCTAGAGAGTAGGAAAATTCTCAATGCATTGTGTGAACATATCAAGTCACAAGCTTTCCAGCCTACATTATTAGGGTTCTTGGGTTCCTGCACTAAGCCAATGCAAATATTTCCATGTGCAATACACCATTCCAGTAATAAACTGTATTTTTGGCATGATAGTCTCCACTTGAAGATCACACAACATACCTGTAGTTTAAATCATAAGTTAACTTGTCTCCCATTTAAATATCTAGAAGTAGATAGTCCAAGGGTATAGTGTCAGAACGCTGGATCTTTCAATCACATCCCTCTGTTGTTGAAGCCTACATTTGCAGAATCATTTCATGTTCCCAGACATCCAGTCAACCAGCTATTTCAGCTGACCAAAAACAAAACAAAACAAAACAAAACAAAACAAAACAAAACAAAACAAAAAGAAGGTTTATCTTTTGAACGGCATTGTCCAATAGTTGAACTTATCACCGCCTACAGGCATCTTTGCAACAACCTGGTCACCTACTAGTGTGAGTGGGAAACACATATATTTCATGGAACCATATGCTGAGCTAAAATACACATATTTTATTATTCTAGAACAATGATAAGAATTGATATTGGAGGAGTACAATTATTCTTAATTCACTCACACACTCCTGTGCCCCCAATTATTCTAAATCATTTTCAATACACTCAAATCCATAAGATGGCGCTGAATTTCCTTGTCTTGTAGAAATGCTATCCAATCTACTCTAATTGGGTTTCTAATTGGTTTTCTCTGTATACCTATTGCACAGATGCCCTTCTGGGATCTTCAGTCCCAATTATCCTATTTATTTTATTGGATCAGGTTGGTGGTTTCATTAGGAAATGTCTGTTGTCTGTATCATTGCAACTTTTTCATGGGCTGATCAAATTCCTAAGAGAAATAATATGTTTCTTAACTGCCTTTGAAATTTTATTCTAATCAAGATATCTATCTTTATTTTCTTTATGCCTTTTGGAGAATAGATCTTCCTGTTTTCTGACACTGTGCTGGAGGGACACAATAACCACATATTTGGGATTTTAACTTTTTATTACCGAGATTTTCAGTGAATGCTTTTCTCCTAATCCCCAGAAATTCTCTTCACTTTTATTTTCATATATTCGAAATACCATTAATTCCTGGGCTATATACAGGTATTGGTGAACACATTAGATTCTTTCTGTTTTCATCATTTTGGGCTAGGAATTTAATTTTCCTGAGATGGCTAAATCAGGAATAATTTGTAGTACCTTGCATGTTCCGAAATACTGTTGCTATTATTTTTTTCTGTTGTTACTTTTTTTTTTTTCTTGAAGATTTATCTTTAAAACATTCCTTAATTTTATTTTGGTGGGGTTTAGGACAATCATAAAGATAAATGTTCAATCCACCATCTTCAATCTGAATTTGGTTTTACATTATTTTTTGAAATAAAAATACAAAAAAAAATAAACCTTATTCATGTTTAATATACATATTAACACAAGGACCCTTATTTTGGTCTATCATAGTTATAAATTACATACATTACATGAGTTACCTGAACAAAAAATAATGTGCCCGAGGTTGGGTGAAGTCTGAGAACAGAACTTTTAATCCTTATTTTATTAAAGAAGATTGTAACATATTTCTATTTACTCATGTCCTATTAAGTCAGTAGCAGACTATACTATCGTAGATGGCAAGCATATTACTATATTGTAATTTCTCTTTAAATGGGGAATGATCGAAACTCTTTTTGTAAACTAACCTAAGATTTACTAACAATTACCTGGTAATCCAGTTTTGAAAAGATGTCAAAGATGGGGCGCCTGGGTGGCTCAGTCGGTTAAATGTCAGACTTCGGCTCAGGTCATGATCTCAGGGAGCGTGAGTTACAGCCTCGCGTGGGGCTCTGTGGTCAGAGCTCAGAGCCTGGAGCTTGCTTTGGATTATGTGTCTCCTTCTCTCTCTGCCCTCCTCCACTTGTGCTCTGTCTCTCAAAAATAAATAAATGTAAAAACAATCAAAATAAAAAATGATGCCAAAGAAGATGAGTCGTTACAGTTGTCCTTTATTAAAAAAAAAAAAAAAAAAAAAAAAAAAGACAAGTATACCAAATGTAGTGATCTACTCTATGAAGACAAGTGTCCCTTGGTGGTGCATTCTCCATTACTTATAAATGCTTTTGATTCCAAGGCAATAAAATCAGACTTTTAGTGATATAAATAAAATAGAGCTTGTTGTGGGAATGTGTTTTGGCACACTTTAGCTACTCCATGAAGCCATCTGGGACATGGGCACTTTCTATTTTTCTATTGTCATTAAGGTGGACATTATTGTCCTTTTTCCCGGCTGAATCACCATAATCACAAGATATATGTTGTGCGTTGAGTCTTTCACATCTGTTTCCAGGTCTAAAGAATAAGCAAAAACAATAATTCCTTTCTTTAGGAAGCCTTTATTTATTAACTTGATTATCTTTTATCTATTTAATCTATAAATTTATTATTTTTAATCATAAAGAAGCAAGTAAAAGAACACTTGTTGTCATATCTCATTATAAGATCCAAAATTGGTCACATATCTAACTTAGGACCAATAAAAAAAATAAATGACATTGCCATAACTCTTTCTGAAGTATCATGGTTTATCCACTACAGAATAAGAATCAAATTCTCTAATATCAAGTGGATGACACCCACTCTCAAAGCAAACTGTGATTATATAAGAAGAAAACAAAGTAGAGATTATGTACTGAGAAAATATAATGTATGTTATGACTACCTAACATAGTTTTGAAAACTGAACTTAATCTATTTATCCAAAGAAAGCAAAACTTAATAGTGACTTAAATTTCATTGAAAATGGATGTTTTAATTTTATTTAATTAATTAATTAATTTATTTTTTAGAGAGAGAGAGAAAGAGTGCATGAGTGGAGAAGGGAAAGAGGGAGCGAGAGATTCTCAGGCAGGCTCCACACTGTCAGTGCACAGCCTAACGTGGGGCTCGATCTCACAAACTGTCAGATCGGGACCTGAGCTGAAATCAACAGTCAGATACTTAACAGATTAAGCCACCCAGGGACCTCAAAAATGGGTGTTTTAAATAATTATTTCATTATGGGATTTTGTTGCTAAAGTTACGTGCCTTCCATTTATCAGCATCTCAAAAGATATTATATTGTCATCAGCATCTCAAAAAATATTATATTGTCATCAGAACTATATGTGCTATTGCCCTGATTTTAAACTTTCTAGTCCCCATTGCTGTCAGAAATAAATTCCTATGGTTTATAAACCACTCAGTCTGTGGTATTCTGTTATAGTCCAAACATACTAAGACAGAAATTATGGAAAATAAGTAACCAAATATTAAAACAAAGACAATACCTGCATAATTGGAATTTATGCCATCTTGATTTGAGAAGAACCCTAGTTTAATAAGTATACCAAATACTGAACTTTTGTTCATATCAATATATCTTTATAAATTATATTTTCAGCTGTGACATCTATTAAGTGAAATATTGAAATAATTGATCTTAGATTTAGATTTTTAATTATTGTACTCAAAGAACTAAAATAATATTATGTATAATAATGAGATCTATTCAGCCAAAATGATGCTCTAAAATGCATTAAAATACTAATGAATAATCACAAACTATCAATATAGTGAGATTATAAGAAAGATTTTATTTCATTGAAAGTATTATAAAATTTTATTTCAAAAGTATTATAAAATTTGTTTTATTTTAGAAATGGTACATTACATGGCACGTGTTAATAATTTCAGCGTTGGCTAAAAGGGGAAAAAAAAGTATATGAAGCCAAAAGTATCTTGAAGTCTTAAAGTTTTAATGAATACTCTTGAAAGAAGAGGAAACAGTCCCTGGAAATGAGAAAAGCAGTAACCTTATGTTCTATACAATTTGGTGTCTAAATAAAACTTCTCTTTACATTACAGCAAGAATTTTTCTAAATCAGCTAAGAAGAACAAAAAGTTTTTTGAAAGAAAAATAAGTTAGAAATGTGATTTTAGCAATAGTTGATTGTTGTTGACCTGTTATCCTGAATCTAAAATCAATCTTAATCCTTATTATGAGGATTATTTTAGGAGGCATTTCACTTAAATTATTACCTATGATTTCTTTAAGAATTATTTTTATGAATAAACTATGAACTCATTTACTTATTAAGAATTCTATTAATATTAAAATAATTATTCAGAATCTAATAAATTTTAAAATAAAATGTACAATCTTTGATGCATAACATATAAGTCATTTATTTTTCATTGAAAATATTTTAATAATATATTGGCACAATAGTACATGCAAATGTTTCTACTTGAAGTACACTTTCATTTTGGACAATTCATCATTTTTGCCTGATGGAATGTACATCCCAAATTCTAAATGAAACCATAGAACTCGAAAAACATCATCCTTCATTTAAGAAAATAAAAGCAAAGCAGAAAAGAGATTGAAAAATTGCACGATGATATACATGCTAAATACTGGATTTGATGCCTTTTCAATGTTTTTTCCAATTAGTAACCCTGGTGAAAAGGAGGTAGGAAACTGTGATATAGTTCTTCAAGTAAAGAGAGAATGCAAATAATTTCAATCTTACCTCTCTAAAAAAGCTGATAATTAAACGTATAGAAACAAGCTGATGATAATTTGCTGGAACGGGGATTTTCAGAGTACTTCTGTGTACATCTATGGCTTTATCCAACCAATTTTAAAGATATATGAAGTCAAACTATTTTTATAAAAATACTAGGGCATCGTTTGTCTTTTTCATTATGTGAACACTTGCACTTCTGCTACAAAAATAATGCTGATTAACTTGCTAACACCTGAGAATGAATCAAGTCAGTGGCATCAGGTTGTATTAGCAGTCATTGTATCTTACACTTCTATGAACTGAGAGGAAAAATAAAGCCAGTGCATTTAAGAATGTCTTTGCTGAATGTAATGGTTAAATTGCAAGTGTCAGCTTGTGTAGCTTATAGTGTCAAAGGCATAGACCCTGATCAAACACTAGTCTAGATGTTAATGTTAAGATACTTTGTAGATGTAATTAATGTCTACAATCAGTTGACATCGAATAAAATAGATTACCCTCAACAGTGCAAGTGGATGTCATTTAATCAGATGAAGGTCTTACGAACAAAAACTGAGGTTTCCCAGAGAAGAAAGAATACTGTGTCAAGACTATAACAGAAATCCTCCTTAAGTTTCTGATCTGTGTTATGGGTTTTGTGTTGGGGCTTGTATTATGGATTTTGAACTCAGGAATGCAACCATCAACTCTTGTCTGAGGTTTCAGTCTACCAGCCTCCTGTATAGATTTTGGACTTGCCAGCCCCATAAATACATGAGCCTATTCCTTAAAATAAATACATTTAAATACATAAATATAAATAAATATAAATGTGTGTGTGTGTGTGTGTGTGTGTGTGTGTGTGTGTCCTATTGGTTTTTGCCTGTCTGGAGAACTTTGTCTGTTACAGATTTTGCTACTGAGAGTGGTTTCAGAGGGACATAATCTTAAGGATGAGTTCTCTGAATTAGTTCTGGGGTTTGTGAAATTGACTCACTAATCTAGTTCTAATTAAAGATACTAATTATTCTATTTCCAGTGGTAAAGAGGGCACTGATGATCTATGACAAGAGGTGGCAGTAGAGATATGTAAATTATCACTGTTAGATACTCCTCACCAAATACTTATAAGAGGCAAGGTTCTGAGTAACCATATATTTGCTATCATAAAATATTTTTTATCAAATTAATAATTATAATGAGATTGCTGGTTGCTCCTAATAGTGCTGTATAAAGTACAGAAACAGAATGAGCTCAGGGCTTTGAATTCCCTGTGTGAAAAACCTAGGAGTTTCTATGTCTGCCCTGAATGAAACTTTTATCTTCTGTAGCCACGAAGATGAAATATCTAAAACCAAACCAAGACCCTCATCGTGTGGGTGGTTGAATTATAGCCAGAAATTGAATTCCCAACTTCATAGGGTAGGCATTTTTTAAATGAATGTGCTAATTGGAAAGGGATGGAATCCTGAAAATTGGAATTGGACATATGAACTGATCCTGGTGCAGCTGTGAACATTAACCTATACATTCTACCAAGTCCTTGTCTGAAGAAGTTGGCTAAGAAAGTTCTAATGGCTTCCTTTTAGGTAGTTAGCTGGCAAGACCCTGTCAAGGCTTTTATCAGGACCTACCCTACTCCTCTCTGCTTCCAGGCCTATAACTAAGCTCATGTATCAGTAGGGTTGAAAGATGAGGTACAAAGTGTGACCCATAAAGAGATGTGCTTTACTCCAAAAAAATTACATGACTATTCCAATTTATATAGACATAAATTCTAAGGATAGGTGTAGAAATGGATGTTAAGAGTACAGGATAACGGCATAAAGAACATTAATTTGAATCTAACAAAATTTGTTGATACGGACCCACTACGAAGTGATTTTGGACCCAGTGTTGAAGCATGAAGGGTTGAAATGTCTCTAACAGTGTGTTTCATTGGCTTGTTGAAACGTAGACCAAAAAGGGGCCAATTCAAAATTATTTTGAAATGTGTTAACCTTGATATCCTGCAGAAGAAGGTATTAAAAGTTTAGGAAGATTTGAATGTTAAAGTGGATTTATCATTTAAGACCTGTTCATCCACCCAGAGGTACATACCTTTTAAAAAACCTGTGAGAGATATATTTGTAAAGGTAGTCCCAGCATCCTTGAAGAACTCTGTAGCTGTTCTTTTCTAAAGATCAGAGACTGCTGCCACAGAACTGAGATTCTTAAATTCAATGAGAATAGATGCCAAGGGGTCAAGTGGCAGCATTTAATTGCAAAAGACAAGGTGTACATGGTTACTGTAATGAACAGCAAAGTCAAGCAGTAAACAGAAAAGTCTGACTTGTGGAAATCATGGTGACCCTAGAAGAGAAATAGATGAGCAGTCTAATAAATTCTTACTTGATCAATATAAGCGTAAGAGTTCCAGTTCAAGTAAACTGAATTGTAACTTCAATTACCAAAACAGAGAATCAGAGTCCCTCAATGAATTCCTAGACTTGAGACTTTTCACAAGCCCAGAACCCCTTGAACAAAGGGGGACCAAATCCCTTGAAGGAAGTACCCCAGTACACTGCTAAAAATTTATACTGTTACTCTTTCTCTCAAACTTCCCCAAAGGGACCTACTACCAAGTGATTGTGCTTTGTGGAAAAAGGAGTGATCAGCTTTTCTGGGGATTGCTGGGCACTTGCTCTGAACTGGCACTTACTGCAAGAGACTCAAAATATCACTGTGGCCCACCAGTCAGAGGAAGGACTCAAGGTTCGTAGAAGAATTTTAGCTCAGCTTCATCTTGTGGTAGGTCCAGAGGCTCCTCAAACACACTTCTTTAGTTATTTCTCCAGTTCCAAAATGTATAATTGGAATAGACATACTCAGCAACTGGCAGAATCCTGGGACTGATTCCCTGACCTGTGAAATGAGGGCAATGGTGAAAAAGCCAGATAGAAGCCACTAGAACTGCCTTTACTTAGGAAAATACTAAACCAAAAGCAGTACCATATTACTGAAAGGATTGCAGATTAGTTCCAGCATCAAGGACTTGAAGGACTCAGGGCCAGTATTCCTGTCATATCTCCATTCAATGTACCTATTTGACCTGTGCAATGGGTAGTTGTATAAAGGGAGAGAAGGAAATGAAGTAAGATGAACATGTTGGGCAAATATTACTGCGAGTGTGCAATTGTTTGCCTTGGCACACATCAAATCACTTTCAATTTAGCAACTTAAAACAACATATATTTTTCATCTCACAGTTTGCATGCATGGGGAGTCCAGTACATTTTTATTGCATTCTGTGTTCAAGGTCTCATCATGGTGAAATCCAGGTGTAAGCCAGGGCTGTGATCTCAGCTGAGGTTCATGGTCCTTTTTGATCCTCAATGGTTATTGACAGAATTTAATTCCTTTTGGTTATGGGACTGAGGGTTATGCTTTCTTTCTAGCCATCAAGCAGGGTTATTCTGAGCTCCTAGAATCTTCTAACAATTCCTGCCATGTGTCCCTCACCACATATCATGGAAAGTTGCTCCTTCAAGGCCAGTAAAATGATTTCATTCCCTTCGATTCTCTCTGACATTTTTTTAAGGGCTCACCAGGAAAATGGCCGTTTTGAGTAACTCTACATCGACTGATTAAGGACATTGTTTGCTTCAACAAAACCTCTCAGTCATATGAATTGATGTAATTATGCTAGTGATGTCTCATCATATTCACAAGCCAGATTCACAATCAATAGGAAGGAATTATACAGATTATGTGCATCAGGAAGTAGGAATCTCAGGGCCTTCTAGGAGCTGCCTATCACAGAGGCTTTGAGTACTGGGCTGAGTATTTAAAGCAAAATGGACATTTAATAAAAATTAATTTACATTTCACAAATAGGAATAAAATTAAAACAAAGAGAAAGTACTCTAGCAATATCTTGAAGACAGATTCAGAAGCATGAAATACCTGAGACATTGAGTTTGGAATGATTTACTAATATTAAATAAATTAATATTAATAAGTCATTAATTAAAAATCCTTGAAATGAATAAAGTAATATTGACATGAATTAAGATGATTTACCTTATGTACTTCGAAATCATACAAAATAATTAAGGAATATCAACAGCATTGGTAATAAAAAGTGTGTGTAAAGGGAAAGAAAGAAAGATAAACAAGTTACCCAATCCTGAGTGCCCAGGAGAAGGCAATCTAGAAAGGAATTCTACTTTTGAATGTTGAATTCATAAGGAAGAGACTTGGCACAGTAATTTTCTATGGGTGATGTAAAAATTACCATAAAAGTATGAATTAAATCAATATAAATTATTTCATAGTTTCTGGAGGTCAAATGTCCAAAATGGGTCTCACTAGGCTAAAAGCAAGTGTCAACACAACTGTGCCTTCTGGAGGCTTTTTGGGAGAATTGATTCTCTTGTTTTCCAGATTCTTTCTTTCTTTATTTTTAAAGTTTATTTATTTATTTTGAGAGAGAGAGAGGGTGGGGAGAGGGAGAGAGAGAGAGAGAGAGAGAGAGAGAGAGAGGAGCAGGGCAGGAGCAGAGAGAGAGAGAGAGAGAGAGAGAGAGAGAGAGAGAGGAGCAGGGCAGGAGCAGAGAGAGAGAGAGAGAGAGAGAGAGAGAGAGAATCCCAAACTTGGGGCTCAATCTCAGGAACCTTGACATATGACCCAAGAATCGGACACTTAACCAACTGAGCCACGCTGGTGTCCCTTCCAGCTTCTTTACGTGCCCAGATTCCTGGACTTAGGCTCTGCTCGTCTTTCTTCAAAGTCAGCATTTACGGTTTGAGTTTTTACTATATCCGTTATTTCTGACCTCCTCTTCTGCTTCTCTCTTTCATTTTAAAGGCTCTTTATAATTACATTGAGTCCACCTGAATAAATCCAGATAATCTCATCACAAAATCCATTGATTAGCAATCTTGATTTCATCTGCAACCTTAATTCCCTTCTTCCATATAACATAGCAATCACAGCTTCAGGGAATTAGGATGTAGACTTCTTTGTGAATCCATTATTCTTCCCATCACACTTGGATAGCAGAAAAGCCATTCAAATTATGAATATTTTAGGTTATTTCACTTATCTTAGTTTCTTTAATAAAGTACTTTTTTTTTTCTATTTTATCCCCATGGAACCATAAACTTCAATGCCACTTTTCTTAACTCTAGTAGTCTGCTTGATTTGTTTTGTTTCTATTTTAATAGATCTAATATCTATCCTAGATAAACCATTATAATATCAGTTCCTTAATATTAAATCCAAGTTAAGAAGAAAACATTACAAGGTTAAGTTACTGAGTGCTTGCTGAATAACAGAATAAACTTCAACTCCAGTACTCAATGGCCTTCACCACATGATCTGATTCTTTTACTTATTCTCACAAAATCCTTATTTAAACAGTCAAATTTGTCAACAATTTTATGTCTAATTTAGATTTTTCATTGTCTTTTATTTTGACAATTGAGTTGTTGGAGCGACAATTTTATATTTTGTCAACATAGGGATATTTTTGTGCATCATTGAGAGTAAAGCATTCAACTTTTTGCACAAGGTCTGTGGGCACCGCAAATGTTAACAGGTGAATTTTTTTTTTTTAATTTTTGTTTTTCAACGTTTTTTATTTATTTTTGGGACAGAGAGAGACAGAGCATGAACGGGGGAGGGGTAGAGAGAGAGGGAGACACAGAATCGGAAACAGGCTCCAGGCTCCGAGCCATCAGCCCAGAGCCCGACGCGGGGCTCGAACTCACGGACCGCGAGATCGCGACCTGGCTGAAGTCGGACGCTTAACCGACTGCGCCACCCAGGCGCCCCTAGCAGGTGAATTTTTAATGTTTTGTTTTTTGTGTGTTTGTTTTTTTTGCATGTGAACAACTCCACACACAAAAATAAGAGTGCCTCATTAACATTTATTGTTTCTGCAAGGTCAAAAGGAAAAGACAGTTAACTCTAATTATAACTACTGTATACTAAATAACTCTTAACATCCTCAGTTTTATTTTTCTGGTTTTTATTGGAGGTGAGAAAAATGCTTGTATCTATGAAAGCATCACTTTAAGGAAATTAAACTGTAAATGGATTGCTTTCATTTTAGGTAAAAAGTGAGAATACCTTTGTTTACCATCAAAATAATTTACTACTATTATTTTTCATATTATTATTGAACTAGAGAAAAATCTTGTGTAGTAAATTTCAGGGAACTTATTCTTTCTCATTAGGTCTTTTTGTGTCAAGAACGGGAAATCCACTTTTCAAATGTTTGGGAAAACGTGATTTATTGTATTTAGATACAAGAGTGTCTTAGAGAACTCCTTAGCAATTTGGGAAGATAAACAATTAAGGACCATAGGAATAAAAACTAAAAGAGCTCTAAAGATGAGTTAATCCTCTACTCCTCATTTTTCCCTCTTCCTATTTTTCTCTTCCTCATTCTTATCAGTTCCTCTTTCCTCTCCCCCCTCCCCGTTCTCTTATGTCTTTTCTTCTCTCTCTCCATCTCTCTCTCTGCTTCTTTACTTCTATAATTCATATAAACACAAACTCTTAACCTCATCTAGGATCCCCATAATTTCATTCCACACATGGTACCTAATGATTGCAGACTGTAACATAACAGTTGCCTTGAACACATTCACTCATTCATTCAACATTTTCGTGTACCTACTACATACTTTTCACTAATAAATGGATTTATTATAAATGAATAAAGCAAGACTAGGTGCCTATTTTTGTGTGTCTTATATTCTAATGATGAAAGACAGGCAGTAAACAATAAGCAATGAAAAGTAAATTATATACTATGTTAGGATGTAATAAGAATTATGAAAAAAATAGAGCAGACTAGGATGGTCAAAAATGAGTTTGGAAATAAGATACAATTTTAAACCAAGTGATTAGAAAAATTGTATTTCATTGCCAACTTCTTGGTGTGCTTCTTGACTATAATTCCCCAAGAGTGAAAATGTGATTGACCTTATTCAGGTTACTTTACATTTCCATTTTTATATTCAAATAGTTGAATAGTGTATGTGGCATTTTCCAACTAGTCATGCTCCCCCGTAAATCTGTAGAGTATGATTTGTTTACCACAAAAAATACTAAAGTAGAGATGTCTTAATAAAATTATTCCTTCTGGGGCACCTGGATGGATCAGTCGGTTAAGTGTCTGACATCAGCTCAGGTCATAATCTCGTGGGTGGGTTTGGGCCCCACCGTGGGGCTCTGTGCTGACAGCTCAGGGCCTTGAGCCTCCTTCAGATTCTGTGTCTCCCTCTCTCTCTGCCCTTCCCCCACTCACACTGTGTTTCTCTCAAAAATAAGTAAACATAAAAAATGTAAAAAAAATATTCTTTTTTGTAGATTATGATTTATTTATGACAAAAAAACACTAAACCAGAGATGTCCTAATAAGATTATGCCTTAGGTGAAGACTCTATCAAATATCATTAGAGTATTTTTCACGAGGTCAATTTTCAGCCTATTTACGAGATTACACTGGATCACCTGTCTTCTTCCCCAACCCCACCCCGGATCTTCTCCTGTATATGAATCACTGGATACCTGCTTAATTTATCACCGTTCAGCAATTGAAAGCCCCACTCCTCAGCATCCTTTATCATTGGTAAATTGTTTCCTCAGGTCAAATGAAAACCTACCATAATGGTAAATATAAACTGAAAACCACAAACAGGGAGTTACAGTCAGCTTCCTATATAAGGACTCATTGGCTGTCACAGGTTCACTTCTTTTGTTCAGGTTATACACAGGGAAGATTTAGGGAGTTTTTATAAGCCGACAAGGGTCCAATCTCCTTTTTACAAAGAACTCAATATGGAAATTTCTTCTAAAAGCAGTCATTACTAAATGACAGATAATAAAATAGGTAAGAGTTGTCTTGCCCTGACCTGGTCACATAGGACTATCATGATGGCATCTTTTCCTGGGGATTGGTATCTACTAATGACCATCCGCCATCTGCTATGACATCTGCCTGTTTCCTTATTTTATCCATTTGACGCTCACTATTACCTGCTATGGTTAAGCTTTCGCGCTATCGATCCACAGAGCAAGTAATAATAACAAACATCCTCATTATTTTACTCAATCCTTTACTGAAGCAGAGGTCATGGAGTTGGACTTTTCCCTGATACTTGATCATGGAGCTGCATTCACAGTTTGCCCAAAGTTGGCTCCATGGGGTAAATCATTCTCCATCTCCAAGTGACTTTAGGATTATACACCGTAAAGTTCAATGATACTGCACCTTTTCCATTAATATAAGACTCCGTGGGTACACACAAATTTAAATGTCACCCAATACTTCTGAATAAGGCAAAACGAAAAAATAAAGGCTTCTATGTGGCAAAGAGATTTAGTTGTGTATTTGCATCCCCTCCTATTCCTTTATTCACACTTCCTTTTCTAGAAACTTTTTCAGAGTAGTAGCCCCCCAGACACATTTCCTCTATATTCGATTTGTTACTCGCTTAACTATGCCTTTGAATCACCTACTTGGAGTAACAATCATTTTATTAGTTCTGTAGATGGCAAAGGATAAAGAAAATCATTTAATAGTGTCTCCTTACCCATTTCTGTACATAGGTTGCAGTGAATGTATATTTTGATCAGAAGAAATATATCTTGGGTTAGGGGCTGAATTAATAATTTGCTGTTACAAAGCCTTAAGTCTATTCTCTAAGATTTCTTCTGTTACAGGATGAGTAACATCTAGAGTATATTAGCTATAAATCTCAGTTAACAGACACTTGTAGCTACCATTAGTGTTCTGACTTAATTCATATGCTGTTTATGCACGGATCTATATCCTTTGATAATTTTAACTCCCTCTATTTTCAAATTATTCTTTCTTCTTGACACTGAGTTTATCCTTTACATTAGTTATTTGGTCTAGTCCAAAATGAATTAGTCATCTCTTTGATGATAGGTGCACAGCCTAGGCATAGCATGTCCACTTATATTATGAATCCAGGAATTGCTAAGGAGTTGGACTCAGACATCAATATTAGCATTCCGATCTTTGTCTGAGCTTGAAAGTGGATTCTATTTATTTTTGGCCTACTTTTTATATGATCGTTACCCATCCCGATAACTTACTCTGTCTTCCTGTAAATGTCCAGAAAAAAAAATTCGCAAATGAGTACCTACAGGGGGTGCACTTTTGCCCAATCATTGAGGCTTATATGCCTGGTAATATAGCAAATCCATTTACTAGAGCCCAAGAGTGTATAAAAATCCAAGTGATTCCCTTAAAATTAGTGCCAATTTTTTCTTCTATTACTAAATAAAGATTTTATATCCTTGCTCACTGCATAGACTTGCCCTTATCTTCTTCCATCTAGTTTCACAGCATGCGGTCATAATACCTCTGATTACAAAGAACAAACTGGTCTTCAATACGGCACTTCTATCTGTGAGTCAGGTAGAATGTTTTGACTTGGATGGGATAGAGTCATCAAATTCAGACCACATATCAATGGCATTGGGGACGCCTTGGATAGCTCTGTGGTTGACCTCACAGGTAGTGATGCTGCCTTCTCATTTATGCAGTGCACTATTCCCACAATTCACTCTTTAGAATGCTATGTAATATGCCATTTCCAAATGTTGGAGAGCTTTGATGCTCCGCTCCCGGATTATTTACATGTTTCTCAGACCTCCGTCAAATACGATTGAATATGTCTGTGCTCAGAATTAGCTGATGCCTTTTGGAAGCGAAGAGAGTTTTGACCAACCCCCACAACAAACCATCACTTGTCTTTCAAACGGCAAACCTCAAAAGTAGCACTATTGTTCCTAAGTCCTTTCTGCCCGTGTTCTAAATGCTGATATTTCTAATACTATGTGAACTTCCAGACCACAAGGTCATAGTCAGACGCCTGTGCCACCTCTTGCTTGAATCATTTAATGCTCACTTCCGCCACATTCAGGTTTAGATGTCCTTCTGGCAACTTTGCAAATGGGATTCAACAGGATTTCCATTTGAGGAATATGATTTTACCCAAAAGCAAAGACACCTAGGAGCCTCTGAGCTTTTCACTTATTGACAATGCCTATGCAAGGTAGTAAATTGCTCCCAGTTTGGAAACTATCTCTGGTTTCCCAGTCCCTAGTTTTTGTCATAAATTGGGCTGGGCTTTGAACTTACCCAACATTTTCCGTAGGCCTCTACTTGTCATATGGATGACTAAGGCACTTCAATTTTCCTGAGCCTCTTCCTGGCAATTACCATGATCTCTTGCCTGGTAGGAAAGTTAAGCCTGTATTGATGGTTATCAAGTCCAAATCCTGCTTTCATGGATTATGGCAATGTGCTGATGAATTTACATACCTCTGTGGCAAAACTGAACGTGTAAAATTTTTTTACTTCATGAGAATGCAATCTCTACCTGGTTGTATTGCAGGATTACATTAGAAAGATGGCAAAAGTTCCAAGATTAAGGTATCTGAAAATTGTTTGGATTATAAATTCATTATATCCTCAGTTGAAAAGAAAGTAATATGATTTTATAACAGAAGAACAGGAGATTCACCAGCATATCTCTTATAAAAACATAAAAGTCAAATAAAAGCCTGTATGTAAGTAGGAAAACAAAATCTATTCACTCTATAAAGATGTAAACCAGGAGGACTTTTAAAGAAAACATAGATGTTTAATGGTAAATGCTATGTATCATATAACTTTGCAAAGCTAGAACCTAACATTGTGTCTTGTATACATTCAGTACTTACAGAGTACCTTTGCACTACTTGAACAAAATAATCATTTTAACTAGTAAATTTGGGAATTACCATTTGGCTGCTGTGGTGGGGAAGAGAAGAAATCACAAAATTGTATGCCTTTTTAACAGTCTACATTTTATAGAATCTTCCTACTTTACTATGCCCCCCTCTCATGAATACCGAAGCATGAATCCTTCTGTTCTAAGCAATAACAGGGCTTGATGTACTAATAAAGATGTGCTGAGCTGTATAAAACCTAAGTTGAGCTGTCAAACTGAAGAGAACACATGCCAACTGCTGTCTCCTGTGTACTCAGGATTTAAACTATGCTCCGTCCACAGCAAAACAGTCTTCAAAAGGAATATATTACCATACTAGAGGCAACATCGCATTTCTGGCATGTTGTTGCTTTCCTTATTGAGATAAAAAGCCTCCGTGTTTTCTTTATTAAAAAAAAATTAACATTCTAAAAAAACCAAGTGAATACTGCAAATCTGGAAATTATCTTCTCTGAGTTTTGTAGAAACCTTCTATTTATAGTTTCATAATGCTAACATTAAACTACGTGAATTTATTAGTGGGTGTCTACTGATAAGTAAAATGTATTCTTTTATAGTAAATAAGAATTGTATTTAAAATTTGTAACTATATTAATGCATGTGCATTATATGTTTATTGAATATATTAATAGGTATATATTTACCTATATAGGTATACATTATATTCTGCATATATTTAATCTCACGTTGAGACTATATGTAGTATATATAAATATGTAAGTATAGATTTGTATAGTTAAATCGATATATTTAAATCTTCTCCTAGTAAGATAGCACCGTTAATGGTCCTTTTTGAATTTCATTCAGGCTGAAAGTAACAGAGTACTCCTCAGCTTTCTTTCTACTGAAGACCATGAATAATCTCAGTTTGAGGAGACCAGGTGGCTTCATTATAAAAATTGGATTGCCATTGGATGAAGCCACACACACAGTGAAAGAAAGGAAAGGTAGGTGCAAAGTTTAAGGCATCTCTCTTAGGCGTATTCTCTAAAAGTAGACCCTAAAACAGAGATTATTGTGTAAGTGATTACCAAAATGATAGGCTCAGAAGAAACTTGGGATAGGATGAGGAATGAGAATGAGCGAGATCAGGGCATCAGCTAAGACTGGCTTTATCCTGATCTCGAGGAGAGCTTAGAAGCATAAAGAGCATCAACTAAAAGCTCTGACTTGGGACGCAGACGTTTTTATATGTCCACGTGACTCACTGAAAGGGATGACCTCTTGCAGGAGTGGGGTAGTTCCAAGGCAAGTTTGGCGAAGCAGCTCCAGGTGAATCAGGGTAATGTCTGTGGACTTGTCCAGCTGTGAGCTGTTTGCAGACAATGACACCCACACAGGCTGGTAGGTGGGGGCGTTGGCCCCCGAAAGGAAATCTCAGCCGGCACCAAATTAATTGACTGCTCTATCGTAGGCTAATGTAAGTAATACCCATCACATCCATACTGGCCATATATGTGATGTCAAAATTTTCCTCTAAAAACAATCTTTCCAGACTCCAGCCCAGGTTCTTCCTTCTTTTGTGGTTTCTAGATGTCAGACTTTTGTCATTTTATGTCTTTATCATTTCTTCTCCATTCCTACTTCAGAGAATGCAAAGGCAGCAAAGTGAAATCCTGTGAATGACTAAAAGGTAAAAGAGGTTGGGGCACCTGGGTGGCTCAGTCGGTTAACGACCGACATGGCTCAGGGCTCATGAATTTGAGCCCTGCATGGGGCTCTGTGCTGACAGCTCAGGGCCAGGAGCCAGCTTCAGATTCCATGTCTCCCTCTCTCTTTCCCATCCCCCACTCGCACTGTGTGTCTCTCTCAAAAATAAAGACACATTAAAAAAATTTAAAGGTAAGAGAGGTCGAAGTAGAGGACTCACCCTTTCCTCTAACAGGGATAAGAGAGGGAGGAAACTTGGAATTGGCTGGGAAAATTCAGCTTTTGATATCATACTTATCTATAAGTTTTGTTTTTTTTTCATTGTATGCTATTTTTTTTTAATTTTTTAACGTTTATTTATTTTTGAGACAGAGCATGAACGGGGGAGGGTCAGAGAGAGGGAGACACAGAATCTGAAACAGGCTTCAGGCTCTGAGCTGTCAGCACAGAGTCCGACGCGGGGCTCGAACTCACGCGTTGTGAGATCATGACCTGAGCTGAAGTTGGTTGCTTAACCGACTGAGCCACCCAGGCGCCCCACTGTATGCTATTTTTAATTGACTTTATTCTTTAGAAAAAGTTGAGATTTATTAAAACAAAATGAGGAGTTCCAACAGTTTATTTTTGCTTTTGTTTCCCTTGTCTTAGGAGACCTATCTAGAAGGAAATTTCTATGCATGATGTGAAGGAGGATAGTGCTTACATTCTCCTCTAGGATTTTGCTAGTTCCAGGTCTCACATTTAGGTCTTTCACCCACTTTGAATTTATTTGTGCATTTGGTATAAGAAAGCGGCCCACTTTCATTCTTTTGCATGTCACTGTCCAGTTTTCCCAACACCATTTGTTGAAGAGTTTTTCCCATTGCATGTTCTTGCCTCCTTTGTTGAAGGTTAATTGACCATATAATCTTGGGTTCGTTTCTGGGTTTTCTTTTTAATATTTATTTATTTAGAGAGTGAGAGAGAGTGCAAGCAGATGGAGGTGCAGAAAGAGAGGAGAGAGTGAATGCCAAGCAGAATCTGTGCCATCATCATGGAGCCCTACATGGACTTTGATCCCATAAACCTCATATGAGATCGTGACCTGAGATGAAATCAAGAGTTGGTTGCTCAACTGACTGAGCCACCTAGGCGCCCCTCATTTCTGGATTTTCTATTCCATTCCATTGATCTATGTGTCTATTTTCATGCTGGTACCAAACTATTTTGAGAACCACAAATCTAGAATTGTGATGACTCCAGCTTTGATTGTATAGAGAGTTCCCCTATCTACCACACCCAATTTTCTCCTATTATTACCCTCTTATTTTATCATGATGCATTTACTACAGTCAATGAGCCAATACTGATAGATTGTTATTAACAGGAGTCCACATTTTTTTGAAATTTTCTAGATTTTACCACATCTACTTTTTTCTCCTCATGGTATCATTATATGTCTCCTTGAAAATGTCTGTTGTGTCTTCTTAGTCTCCACTTGTCTTGACAGTTTCTTAAACATTTATTTTTTTCCTTTTGATGACCTGGACATTTTTTATTGTTTGTTCATTTATTTTGAGAGAGAGAAAGAAAGAGTGCAAGCACACAGGGGCAGAGAGAGAGAGAGAGAGAAAGAGAGAGAGAAAGAATCGCAAGCAGGCTCCTCATTCTCAGCACAGAGCCTGAGGCAAGATTCGATCTCACTTAGTGTAAGATCATGACCTGAGCCAAAATCCAGAGTTAGGGAGTTAACCAACTGAGTTACCCAGGTGACTCAGTGACCTTGACATTTTTGAATAAAACTAGCCAGTTTGGTTTTTAGTTTTTTGAAGTGTTTTCTTTCTTTCTCTCTCTTTCTCTCTCTCTTTCTTTCTTTCTTTCTTTCTTTCTTTCTTTTTTCTTTCTTTCTTTCTTTCTTTCTTTCTTTCTTTCTTTCTTTCTTTCTTCTTTTTGTAAGGTGCCCCTACAAAATCAGAATTTTTCCAGTGTTTTTTGTCATAATTAGGACAGGGTTTTGGTTTACAGAGAGAAAGATCACAAAGGTAAATTGCCATTTTAATCTTATTGTATAAAGAATAAATATTATCAACATGGTTCCTCTCACTGGATGTTGACCTTTATCCCTTGCCTGATGTGGTGTTGGTCCGCTTTCTCTGCTATAAAGCCATTATTTTTTCACCCTTTTCATACTGCACTCTTTGGAAGGAAGTCATTATGCATAGCTCACAGTTAAGGAGAGGGAGTTATGCCACCCTCCCTGAGGGCAGAGTACTTGCATAAATTATGTAGAATACTGCATGGGAGCATTTTTCTATTCTTACCCCTTTATTGTTTCAGTCATGCTTTTATATCAGTATGGACTCATGGATACTTATTTTATATTTTGGCTTACAAACTAATCCTACTTTGTCTATTTTGTTGCTCAAATTTTTCCAATTTTAGCCATTCAAATTCTTTTACTTTGGCTCTTGTGTGCCCTTGACCTACCTTTATACAGTGTTCATTTTTCTTCCTTTCTTTCTTCCTTCCCACTTCTCTCCTCTCATTGCACATCTTGCTCTCTGACACTACAATATGACCCAGGTTCATCTTGTATGTCATATTACCCAATCCTGGAATCATCCATTTGTTCAAGGAACTCCAACTCATTTCACTGAAGAATGGTATGAGGAACCAAGATCAGAGTGCTTTGTGTCCTTCTTTCTACTGAGGTGTCATCACTTCAGGGATTTTCAATTGGCAGAGAAAGGCAATATACGTGTGTGTGTAAACCAACCTATGGATATACACATATATATAAATATTTCTAATGTAACCATCTGTACCTATAGGAAGCCAAACACGAGTTCATACTAACATCTTCATCTCTAATTCATTGCCACGTGGATCATTGTAGTCTCCTTCCCTTGCAGAACGGTAAACACCCACTCCAACAGTAACAAACCTGGATATTATCAACCACTCTCCACTTAGTTAATTTTTCAATTTCAGCACACGTTTATGGCAGTATTCGACTGATTAACCTCTACTTCCAAGGGGAATAAGTTTACCAATCAGAATACAGTGCTTATACATACATCCTTTCTCCATTAGTATCACAGATTCTAGACATTTCTAAAATTATATATATTGGCTTCATTTCTCTCCATCTGCTTCAGTAGTTGTTGCATATATTTGTAATACAATTAGAGTCTCTTGTCACAATCTAAATCCCTTCCAGGATTGCCCCAAAATCCTAAGATTTTTTTTTTGATTAACAGGCATTAAGGTTCACTTCTTTGCCATAAAATTCTTGGGATTTTGACAAACGCGAATTGTCGTATATCCACCATTATAGTATCACATAGAATAGTTCCACCAACCTAAAAAGTCCCCCGCACTTCGCATAGTTCAACTTACCTATATCCCATCACCCCTGACACCAAAACACTGATCTGATTACTATATTTATAGCTTTGGCTCTTCCAAAATGTCCTGTAATTGGAATCAGATTGGCTTCTTTCACTCACCAAAGTTTGTTTAAAGTCTGTCCACGTCCTTTCATATTTTAATGCCCCATTTGTTTTCAGTTTTTGAAAATATTCTATTGTATAAATGTACATAGGTATTTTATCCATTCACCTATTACATGACATCTGGGTTGCTTCCATTCATGTTCAGGTTTTTGTGTCAACATAGATTTTCAAATCAGTTTGGTAAATACATAGAGGCACTATTAGTGAATTATATGGTAAGGCTATGTTTAGATTGAGAAAAAGCTACCAAATTTTCTTCCCAAGTGGACTGTATCACTTGTCATACCTGCCAGAAATGCGTGAGAGTTCCTGTTGCTCTGCATTCTTGCTAGCAGTTGGCATTGTCAGATTTATTATTATTATTATTATTATTATTATTATTAATTCTAATAGGTTTGCAGTGGTATTTCATTTTCCCATGAATTAATTTCCTGGGAGTCTTTAACTGTCACAGGTGTCAATACACAAGGCATCCAGCAATTCGTAAATTACAGTTCGGGTTTCCCTATCTCTGGCACTAGTTCCCACAGCAGCTCCTACTTGTGACTTCTCCAGCCTTGCAGGCAGTTTTCTTCAGCCTTGCAGGAGAAAGGCTTCTCCTTTCTGCTTCTCCAGCCTTGCAGGCAGTTTTTGCCTTGTCTCCTCACCTCTCTAAAGGATCCAGTAAGAGTTGTTGGTATTTCAGTCTGTTCAGCTTCTTGTTGTTAAGATAGATTGATGACTTCCAAACTCCTTACATGTGGAGCTGGAAGACAGATGTGTGCTTTTCTCATTTTTTTTTTTTTTAACGTTTATTTGTTTTTGAGAGAAAGACGGAGTGCGAGGGGGGGAGGGACAGGGAGAGAGGAGGAGACACAGAATCTGAAGCCGACTCCAGGCTCTGGGCGGTCAGCACAAAGCCCCATGCAGGGTTCAAACCCACAGACCAGGATCCCGAGATCGTGACCTGAGCCAAAGTCCGATGCTTAACTGACTGAACCACCTGGGTGCCCAATATAACTGTGTTTTGTTTTGTTTTGTTTTTGAATTTTTTAAAATGTTTATTTATTTTTGAGAGAGAGAGACACAGAATCTGAAGCAGGCTCCAGGCTCTGAGCTGTCAGCATGGAGACCGACCTGGGGCTCAAACTCACAAACCGCGAGATCATGAACCGAGGATGGACACTTAACCAACTGAGTCACCTAGGAGCCCCTCATTTTTTTAATGTAATTTTTTGAAGGATAATTGCGAACATTTTGAAATGTAATTTAAATTTTTTTTAAAAAAAATATTATTTTACATTTATTTATCTTTGAGAGGCAGAGCACAAGCAGGGGAGGAGCAGAGAGAGGAAACACAGAATCTGAAGCAGGCTCCAGGCTCCCAGCTGTTAGCACAGAGCCTGTTGTGGGGTTCGAACCCATGAACCATGAGATCATGACCTGAGCTGAAGTCAGACGCTTAACCGACTGAGCCACCCAGGTGTCCCTAAAATGTATTTTTTTTTTCATTTGGTTACATACAGGTGTTGATCTTTTTAAAGGTTTTTGGGTTTGGTTTTGTTTTTACTTTAGTTTATGTTGGTTTGGGTGATCCAGTGGTTTTCAATTTATCTTGTTACTTAATAGTCTTAATAAGTTGTCATCAAATTTTCTTCAATTATTTAACTGCAAATATATTCTACCTCCTGGATTTCTGTTTTGTGCTTGTTTTCTCTCTCTAATCGTTTAATTTATGTATTTTCCTTTTAGATTTAAAAGGTTTTCTTTAGACTTTCTTTACATAAAAACTTGAACACTAAGAAATTGCTGTCTCTTTATAGTGCCTTTAAATAATGCCAATATATTCTGCAGGTTTTAATTTGATATCCATATTTTCAGCTTATTTTCAAATCCTTCAAGTTTAATTTTTGCTTCATTTGGTAGTTTTGTTTTAATCTAACAGATTTTTTTCAAGACTGCTTATTATTGTTATATATATTGTATGCCCATTTATTAGGTAATTTATGTAATGAGAAGATTTTTATTCGTATCCTTAAATGTGACTCATTTTGAATTTTATCATGTCCTCATACTTCTTCTGAGGTTTATCATGGTTTCTTCAGTTGATCACTTTTGCTATTTTCTCAACAATGTAGGGCAAGTCTATTTGTGAATTTCCTCCCCAATAATGAATATTAACTGGGTCTCAACAATGATTTCCTGAGTATCTTTTTTGCCTAATCAAGAAGAAAAGTAAAGGCTTAGATTTGTTTTTAAAGCTATCTGATATCATTTTTTAGTTAACATTTATTACATTTATTAGAAATTTAAACATGGAGCTCCTGGATGGCTCAGTCAGTCAAACGTCCCACTTAAGCTCAGGTCATGATCTCAAGGTCCATGAGTTCGAGCCTCGCGTCGGGCTCTGTGTTGACAGCTCAGAGCCTGGAGCCTGCTTTGGAATCTGCATCTCCCATTCTCTCTCTGCCCCTCCCCCCACTCACACTCTGTCTCTCCCTCCCTCTCTCTCTCTCTCTTAAAAATAAATAAGCATTAAAAAAATTTAAAATATTAAACGTAAAAATCAGTATGATGACAAAAGTGTATAAATAATGAAACATAAAGGATGATTATATGCATATTATAATATGTATGATTTAATACTTTAAAAAATCTAGCTCTAATACTTAGAAAATATATTGGATATGTCAACAGAAAGGTTTCACTTTTTTCAAAATACTGTGGACATATGCCAAAGAGAAAATTTTAGACCACAATGGAGCAGGTGTTATAAAACAGAAAAGCATAATCAATATTACAATAACTTTAACTAAAAAGGAAGAGTACTGAATCAATGGTAAGCAATTAGTAAAATATAAGAAAATAGGCCTTACATACAAGAACTGAGTATATGCTAAATAAGATTCTGATACAAGCAGGCAATATGTTGTTGATTAACGTATTCTGGAAAGAAACTGATCATTATATGATCCAAACATATACCAGCCGAATTGAAGGGTTAATGTAAAATTGAAAGCATAAAACAACCAGGATCAAATTCTAATTATAACTTACCATCAGTTTGAGAAAATATTTCGTAAGTAAGAAAAACATAGAGAAAGTTTTAGGAACAAAATGTACATATATTGTTACCTTTTTTAAAGGTGTAAATAAAAATTCAAAGAAATAAAGGTGACACATTATTTGAACAATTAAGAAGTCAAAATTGTTAATTATGTATTTTAAAACTTCAAATGATTGTTAATAATGAT
Organism: Panthera tigris; assembly: GCF_018350195.1. Classification (NCBI taxonomy): domain Eukaryota; kingdom Metazoa; phylum Chordata; class Mammalia; order Carnivora; family Felidae; genus Panthera; species Panthera tigris. Next base: position 177,932,164 of record NC_056663.1, on the reverse strand, counting down.
TTAAAAACTGGGAAATGAAATAAACAGGTACTTCCCCAAAAAACTGCTAATAGAAAAATAATACTAGCAATTAAAAAATGAATAAATAATATATTATTCACAATAAATGTGCTAATTTTTTATTGTTTTTTATTTTAATTTCATTATAGTTAGCATACAGTGTTATGTTAGTTTCAGATGTACAATATAGTCGTTCAACAATTCTATACATTATTCATTGCCTATCATGATAATTGTATGCTAATTTTTAAAAATAATTGATAAATTATACTGCTGAGAGGTAGTGATTAGACGAACCACCTTATTAAAAGTAAATTAACAATATATAAGGATGTTTTAAATTTTTCACAAGAAAATTAGAGATGTTTATTGCTGTCTAAATACAAACATAAATAACTGGGACTAATGTCACATACAAAAATTCTAGGGGAATGGAAACACTGTACATTGTAAAGATCTTATTTGCCAAAGCAAATGTACTAGCATATGATAAAAACTGATGACACGTGAAAATAACAGTATACAAACTCTATATAAGTTATTATCAAAATTCTGGGCAGGAGAAAGAAAAAATCTACATACATATAGAAATTTTTATGAACACATTGAAAAACAAGCCACTCTGGTCCTAATAAGTACATTGGAAACTAACAGGAAATGAGAGCAGAAAGTTAATGGAGTGAAGACAGATCATGTAGTACTTCTAATTCTTTGAAGAATTTTTGAGGACGCGAAAAAGAAAATTACTAATTAATCACTTCATATTTTACAATGTCACTAATCAATGAAATGCAGAAAAAATAATTACATATTTGATCAACTTAGCAATATTTTCAAAAATACTGAGATCAACATAGATAAGAATAATGAATGGGCTGTCTCTTCAAATTCTGTTTAAATTATAATTAAAAAAATAATTTTATACTATTTATCAAGAAACTTGCGAATCCTAATGCTTCTTGACATAATATACCTTTCCTGGAATTTTCATTTAAAATAATTTCTCATATAGGCAATAATTTATTTGCAAAATTTTATCATATTAATTTAGAGTAATTGAACATTAGAACCAATAAATATTTCACAAAATAAATTTATAAGTACATTGTGTTGTTAGATGTTTTAAAAACCTTAATAAATGACTTACTCTTTCCTGCACCAGAATTTGGAACCAACAGAGAAATGGAAAAGAAGGCAGGCGAATGAAAATCAAAATGATCTCTTATTAGAAGTAAAATCATTAGGGGCGCCTGGGTGGCTTAGTCAATTGGTGGCCCAACTTTGGCTCAGGTCATGATCTCACGGTTTGTGAGTTCTAGCCCGGCGTCAGACTCTGTGCTGACAGCTCAGAGCCTGGAGCCTGTTTCAGATTCTGTGTCTCCCTCTCTCTCTGCCCCTTTCCTGCTCACTCGCTCTCTCTCTCTCTCAAAATTAAATAAACATTAAAAAATAAAATCATTGGACAATCAATAGGCCTTAGATCTGCAGGAAACTTGAATTAGGCAAGTTCAGCCACTCAGGCACTGTCTTTGCAAGCCTCTGTAGAAAAGGGACTGACCTTTTCACTGCATGCAAAAGAGAAGACAACACATAATACGTGTAGGCAGGTAGATATCAAAAGATATCCCATAAGTTGCTGAGACACAGAGCTCTGTTTTTCTCTCAAATTCATGAATATGGAGAAACACTGAGGAAAGGTATCATAACAAGATCTCCTCCTGCAAAGAAACATGAAGCCAGGGGAAAACAGCATACTCCAAGATAATGGTACATCATTGAATGAAACCTGCCATAAGTCATAATTAAATTTATGGAACATTGTTAATCCCATGTGAATATAATGCAGAGGAAATATAAGGCATGGTGACAATTCTGGATACTAAATTGAAACTGCAATTTGAGTTTTGTTTGTAAACATATATCTACAAAGGAATTATTCATAAATATCCAAAAACACAACACTTATTTTCTCTTTGTAGTGGAATTGCCTTAAATTTTGTTCACTTCTTTACATTTTTATTATTTAAAAATAAATACATATGCATTCGGAAGCCCAACAATATTCTGGTAGCCTAACAAAATATGTTAAATAGAATTCGTTTGTTCTTCTTTACTATTTCTCTGAGAAATTTTCTCTGCTTATATCTCTATATTTTAGGAAATGATGTATTTTGTTCATTTAGTAGTGTACCTTATTTTTCATTGATTACGTATTTCTTCATAAAACGTTTCCATTTACGTTGTGCCAACTGCTTGCCTGTGACTCAAAATGAAACTCTGAAAGAGAGTTACTCTTGACCGAAATATATAAAAGAAAAACCTGAAAATCTAAATTCCAATGAACCATCAAGGAAGGCAGTAGTTAAGTGGCTTTTTGTAAAGCACATTCAAATCCGAAATAATCTCTGTAATTCTAGTAAAGAAAAAAAGCATATAAAAGCAAGGACGATCTAGAAAAAAAGTAATTTCAATTTTCTAGATGATTGGGGATAGTAAGAAACTGTTGAAGCAGAACAAAGAAAACGATAGGGCACTTCAATTTGGAGAGACTAAAGTGGAAGTGGATTAATTGAATGTGAATAGATATTATTTGGCCAAGGCGATCGGGATTAAATCCATGTGCAGCCCTGAGCCAGCTGAGAAAAACTGAATTAATTCAGATCTAACACAGATCTCTGTGTTATAGCATGGTGCTTTACTTTAACTAAATAACATCTAAGCTCTCTTCTACCTTTAAAATTCCATTTCTGGTATTTCAGTACATCCAAAGAAGGGAATCTTTGCTATTTTTCTCTCTCTTCCTTTGCCTTGTACAGCTTGCGATAGTTAGAAGCCTTCAACAAATCCAAGGTGATGTAACATGAAAATTCACATATTAGTTTCACACATTCCAGACATCTAGAGTCAGCCACTGAATCTTGAGAAAGCTATATTCACAAACGTAAAGACAAGTGATTTTCCTAACAAGAAAATTGGTCTCAACAAAATATTATTGTTTTCTTGTATTATAAATGCATATGAAACTAAGTTTGAAAAAAATCAGAAATTTTGATAATAATTTACTGACAGGAATTAAGAAATAATGTGAAGAAGGTCAGCTCCGATATTCAAAATTTATTCATTAATGAATGCAACCATTCATCCATTATTTGATAGGCTATAAACGAAATTCTGGAGATATATCCCCTGCTGTTAGAGAGTTTGTTGTTTAGGTGACATTAAACTGAGGCATTCTTCGAGATGGGATCATTGTCTTCAAATTATCTTGAATTATTCAAATTATCTTAAATTAGCAAGCAAACGTTTGCGCTAATATGTAACCTCATCACATCAGTAGTTGGACAAAAACCCAGGTAAGTATTCCCTTCTCAAGCTCTGCTAAAAATGTCTTCAAATAGGTTTACAAGCATTGTGAGAATGAGAAAAACATAACAAGGAGTTTATCATTATTATAAATGCTAAGAAATGTTGTAGACCATGGTGATGAGGATTATTTTAATAGTCCAGTAAAGGAAAACATGCCCTGGTCAATGACTCCATTCCAGGGTTAAATATTCAACAAGATATTATATTCATAAGGAAATATAGAGCATTATAACCACATATTTAAAAAAAAGGAAGAAACAATGTAGGAAGGAAGATAAGTTTTCTTTGTCCTATTCTCCTGCAACACTTTTTTTTTATTTTATCTCTCCTTTTCCACTTAGCCTTTTGTCCCGTAACATTTTTTTTAACATATCAATAATGTGAGACCAGCGTATATGCAGCATTTCTTTCTTTATCTTCTACTTCTAGCCTGGGGCTAACCAGAAAGTACTCAGTAATTTTTTATTGACTCTGCTGCCCACAGTAATTATAATTTTAGCTTACTTTTGTACACCATTTTTAGTTTACATGTTCTATTCACTGCTATAGTAATAAACAATCTAAACTCTTTGGTAAGTAGGATACTCACAGAATGAAATTATTTATGAGCTTATACATTAAAATGTGAAGAAATTTAAGGAAGGATATATTGTGGGACCAAAAGCAGTATTTATGAAGTTGTTGAGAAATACTGTCCTTGCTGAAAATAGGGTTATACTTCGAACCTCCACTAAAATTAAGGAACATGTATTTTAATTTTTCTGAGTCACAAATAAGATTATAAGTAGATAGAGAGACAGAAAAGGAAAGAATAAACCACACATACCTTTAAGTTACTTCCACAGCCAAACTGCTTTCAGAATACTACAACTCACTCAAAATTACCTTACTCTTAGCAAATGTTTAAACCTTCAAAATCAGTAGAATTCTTAGGTCGTAAGGTACCAGCATATATTGAGACTGTAATTTATCATAAAAAAGATGCGTAGAATAAAATTTAACTCTGGGAAAACAATGCAAACATAATAGAACAAAATAATAATCAAATCTCCAATTTTTAAAGTTTTATAAATATATTAAAATACTAACCAAAGTTTAATTGCAGACACAAATGACAAGGGCACATTATAACTATTTTTAATAACCTAAGAAATGGACATTTGTTATGCTATTATAAGGTTGATATAGATTTTTTTCCTCATGTACTTAACTATATCAAAACATCTTAGGTGATTTCAGTATGTAGAAAAGTCATACATTGTGAATAAGATAGGAAAAGATACATAGAAGGGAATGCTAGCCCTTGACAAAAATTCTGGTCAGATGTTATTTGGTCTATTTCTCTTTCTGTTTTTAAATTTGTTGAAGAGGATCAGTGAATTTGTGTATATTTACACAAAATTTAGAGTTAGAAAAATTTTAACACGTATTTTTAAAAATCTTTAAATTTTTTTTTTTTTTTAACATTTATTTATTTTTCAGACAGAGAGAGACACAGCATGAACGGGGGAGGGGCAGGGAGAGAGGGAAACACAGAATCAGAAGCAGGTTCCAGGCTCTGAGCCATCAGCCCAGAGCCCCACGCGGGGCCCGAACCCCAGACCGCGAGATCGTGACCTGAGCTGAAGTCGGACGCTCAACCGACTGAGCCACCCAGGAGCCCCTAAAAATCTTTAAAGGACATGCATGTATTGAAGTATGTTGTCTGAAAAGGGTAAAGGTGTCCTCCTGGGTTATGACATGAAAGATGAGATATCGTTTTCTTTGACACTGATAACACCAGCAGAGATACTTTTTTTATGATTTTAAATGGCTTCCTAAAGCAGTGCTTATGAGCGATATGTTCATCTTCTAAAATCACCTGAATCCATAATTTCAGAATCAAGTCATCATGAATTTTAATGTCCGCAATCAGGTTTCTTACAAAGATGGAAGTTCTTAATAAGGAACTTCTTACCACAAACAGTTTGGTTCTGGAGTCCAACCCTTTTCTAATTTATTTTCTTTATTTTTTAGACCAAGAAACCAAAGACAGGTTATGAGGCATATTAACAATGATGTGCAAATTCTTCAGCAGGACAGGAAAACTCACTCCACAAGTCAAATGCATCCAGCGATTGCATTAGGATGCATCCATTCATGGATTCTCCCCGGCTGAAATGTTCACCTCTCTCACTGCTGATTAAACTGTTGGTATTGATTTAGCAGCAACCAGGCCATATAAAGAACACTTCAGTGTGAATCTCATCAAAATTTCTGGATCCAGTGGCGCCTTGGGTGGCTCAGTCGGTTGGGCGGCCGACTTCAGCTCAGGTCAGGATCTCGCGGTCGGTGAGTTCGAGCCCCGCGTCGGGCTCTGGGCTGATGGCTCAGAGCCTGGAGCCTGCTTCCGATTCTGGGTCTCCCTCTCTCTCTGCCCCTCCCCCGTTCATGCTCTGTCTCTCTCTGTCTCAAAAATAAATAAAACGTTAAAAAAAAATTAAAAAAAAATTTCTGGATCCATATTCAATCTGAATACAGGAAACTATTCAATACCACCAAGTACTACTGTAAACATCTAACTGAGCACAAATTTTTCTTTTTCTTTTTCTTTTTCTTTTTTCTTTTTCTGTTTTTTCTTTTTCTTTTTCCTTTTTCTTTTTCTGTTTCTGTTTCTTTTTCTTTTCTTTTTTTTTTTTTTAGAAAAAGAGAGAGTGAGCAAAGGAGGGGCAGAGAGAGAGAGTCTCAAGCAGGTTCCACGACCAGTGTGGAGCCCCAGGGGGGCTCCATCTGCAACCTCGAGATCATGACCTGAGCCAAAATCCAGAGTTGGATGCTTAACCAACTGAGCCACCCAGGAGCCTCTGGACATTAGCTTTTCTAATGTAGAAAAAGGGGGAAAAAAATGATTGCATGTGGAACTTGACCTATATGTAAAGTTAGCTGTAATTAATTGGATATAAATATTCTGACAGTTTGGGTGACACGGGAAGTAATTAGGAGTGCAAAGGATTTTGAGGATGAAACAACTGTAACTATTAAAGGGCAAAGGGTACAGCAGTGGACAAGGAAAGCCTGGAAGAGAAGAGGGTTCAGTAAAGGAGCTTCAGACTGCAGTTCATTTCCGAGAATTTCTCAACTAGGTCAGTGGAATACTTCAAGGCAAAGACTGCCCATTAGAAGAGCCCATCACCTACTTGGATGGAAGTAACCTGGAGTCTGGTACCCCTGCTATGCTTTGTCAGTGAAAATCTCATACATGCATTAGACTTGTCTTTAGCTCTATAGTGTAAGGCAGTCAGGTAACCACATGGCTCTCAGCACGTTCTCTCTTGAAAGAAGATGTAGGTGGCACACTTCCATGGCTGCTACAGTCACCTTGCTTGAAATACAAAATTACTTCTTTTTGGATATTTGGAAATTTTTAACATTATTGCATATATAATGATTTATGCTTATTTAAAACTATGAGTTATGAATTTTTAATATTGTTACTCTACTCATGAGTAATCTTTGGATTTCAATGTTTTTTAACTTTAACCTAGGACATATTAGCCGTTCTCAGGGCCTTCCCACCCCCAGTGAGTCCCCCAGTGATATGATTAACGCTTTATATATTAAAAACATGTCAGCAGTCTCACGATCACATTTGAGTGGTGAGTACATTCACTGTGATTCTTTTCACAGTATTTGAGCTGTTAATTCCACCCCCCTGCCAAAAAAAAAAAAAAAAAAAAAGCAAACCCTGGCAGTTATAATACAAGAGAAGAACACCGATTAGTTCCTTCTGATGAGATCAGATCATAGAAGGCAATAACAAACATACTATTGGACACTGGAGGAAAGGAGATCCTTGACAGAGAACGTGGACAAATAATGTCCTAGTTTCTAATGGAAAGCAAAACTTATAAGTGATTAACTTGGATAGTTCACGGAGGAGATTTTGATACAAAGTGTGGAAGGAGCAACCTGTTTTCCCCTTATTGCTTATAGAAAAAAGTATGAGAAGAAAGGTACAAATTGAAGAATAAAGTATTAAGCAAATAAAAACCGCCTCTTGGTGATTTAGAAAATTCTCAGCCTATTCCTATCATAAACAAACAACAAAATGTGCTCTGAAGAGAACACGAAGATTGAGGCCAGGCAATTGTTGGCAAAGAGATTAGGTGTGTAACTTATGGATCCAATCAACCATTTCTGCAGAAGCCAGAAATAGAAATGCAGTTATCTGGGAAAGATCTGTAGAATACCTTCTTAGCTGATCGCTTCGACTCTCATGAATTGTACAAGAGAAAGACAAAATTTGGTGAGTTTTATACCAATAGAAATACCACCACCCTGGAAGGAAAGGGTCAGAGTTGGAGTGAAAGATGCAAGAAAGGCCCTGAGAGCAGAACCATGCATGTAGAGGCATGGTCAGTGGTGGACCCCAGAGGATGAGGATATACCTGAAAAGTACACACTTTATTGCAGTAGGTAACGAGTAAAGATTTCTTTATTACAAGGAGAATAGGGACGGGACGCCTGGCTGGACCAGTCAAAAGAGTGTGCCACTCTTGACCTCAGGGTCCTGAGTTTGAGCCCCATGTTGGGTTTAGAGAAAGCATAAAATAAACCATGAAACTTCTTTTAAAAAAGGAGAATAGATGCTTTGATAAATACTGTGATATTCCAAATATGTCCCTTAAATGCAAATATTTTTGCCTTCCAACTTATTTTAATAAGCTAAAGCATCAATAGATCCACCAAAAGTTGTTTCCAAACTAAACCAATATTCTTCCTGACATGTATGTTATAAAACTTAATGCTACATAAAATCTATTTTGGTTGACAAAATGCATATCTAATATTCAGGCACTAATAGTAGCTCTTATCACTTTTGCATTTTTTACAAATCCTGAAAACAGTTTCCTCTTATCTGCTTGAAGTCTGAACTTATTATTCTTGCTTTTACTTTTAAAATAGGTGCCTGGACATGGAAAAACTTGGGGACACAAATACTAGAGACCACAGGATGACACGTTGAATGCAAAAATGACAAAGGTGAGTTGCCTCTCTTGGCCATATGAAAACCTCTTTAGGTCCACGTTTGAGAAAACTTGATTTCAAGTAACATCGTTTTTTGACTGAGACGGTCGGTGTAAACATACATCCACAAGTAGTTGTTCCTGCCAAACTTTTTTGGATGAGATTAGTTAACCTACTACATTTAAGCACTGATGAACTTCTTACCGAAACAGTAATAATTTTGGCTGCCTCTTAAGCATACCCTGACTCATAAAAACTAAAAGCATACTATCAGCAATGAAGAAATTAGTATAATTTGCTCTTTGTCATGCTAAATGTATACATACATCTAAATTAATTTAAAATCTTAATAAAATTTGGAAATATCATCCGTCATAAATTAATTTGCAGGGAAGATTAAGAGATAACATTATTATTATTATTACTATTATTATTATTATTATTATTATTATGTTTCAATGGAAGAGGTCAGTTCTTCCTATATGCAACCTTTGGAGATAAGTGATAACATAAGATTCATAGATATATATGAGATAACAGTGTGAGATTAGATAGTACACAATTCTCTGTAATGTCTTAAGTCTCACCAATTTTTAATGAGAGTAAATATAAGAGTAATGAAAGACAAAAGATTTTATTTTTGTTGATTGTTTTCAAAGAAAAAAGTTTTCAGTGGAATTAGGGATAAATTAAGCAACCTGTGGACCAAGTAATGGATCTAAAAGTAATGAATCTGTATAGTCTCAGATGTTTTCCACCTTCTGGTGATATGGCACCCCCAATTTGCTAAGGGCTTCATTTCTCTTTATTGTATGAATTTCTTAGTCCCTGAACATACATCAGTTTGCAACTTGGACAAAACCTTGCTTGTATAACTCAGCAAGAGAGGACTGACACACCGTCATCTGCTTTCACTCACTGGACTGTATTTTTCTTCCAAGTTTGAAAGGATGTCCATTTCATTAATAACATTGTAACCTGGGAAAATAAAGATTATAGTTTTTAAAGTCACGACATACTGAAGCTGAAGAAATCACACTCAAAAACACTCTAAGAGAACAAAGCTGACGAGCTAATCCCTATAAACAAGCAAGAATTGGAGATTATCACTCGTGACAAATTTTGCAATCGATTTGAATCTTTTCCAGTTTGTGCTCTCCCTTCAGATAATTCAGAATGGATGAGGACACTGGAATGCAGTTGGAGAAATTTCTAAAAGTTACTACATGCAGACATGTAATATACAGAGGATAAATGTGTTAATCAAAGTAAGTGTATGATTCAAAAATGTCCTTTTGCAAATATTTTATTCTTGGGATCAATATGCTGGAAATTGCCTTTGTTATTTTCTGAAACATGAAATTAAAGTCCAACGAAATCCATTTTAATGCAGTGTTGTTTGAAATATGTTGTTTACAAAAGCATTTGATCTGGAAGTATTGAATACCTTTCTCTGAATCAATCTTAAAATGTTATCTCTGAACTTTGCCTAATACCTTTATTAGTAATGGTTTATAACTTCCTGGCAGTCTTCTTCGTTTTCTTTTCTTTTCTTTTTTTTTTTTTTTTGTTTTTATTTGTTAAGATGTTATTTAAATTCCAGCTAGTTCCCATACAATGTAACATTAACTTTAGGTGTACAATATAGTGATTAAACTGTTTCATACAACACCTGTTGCTCATCACAACAAGTGCCCTCCTTAATCCCTGTCACCTATTTCACCCATCTCCCCACCCTCCTCCTCTCTGGCAACCATCAGTTTGTTCTCTATAGTTAAGAGTCCATTTCTTGGTTCCTGGAAGTGTTTTTCAAGCCAAGATCAAGAATGGCAAGCCCCCCAGTATGGGCCAGTTTTAATTTTTCTGGTCTAAAGAATGTATTTAAAGCACTGTGGTTTTACGGATATTTATTGCAAGGCATTGCTTGAACCAGGACAAATAGGGGATAAGATCACTGAACACAAGCAATGATGGCAGGAGCAACATAGATTAATAACGCCACGAGGCAGAGTCTACTGCTGTTATCTTGGCCCTACTGATAGACTGAGATGCCTCACAGGTCAGGGGCATTTGATAGCATGTGCCCACATTTCATGACCAAAGACAGAACAGAGAATTATCTTGATGGCTTCACTCTTGATGTATAGAGATGTTTTCTTTCTTGTTAGTTCCTCTTTTACTTCTATAGCATATTCTTAAGTAGCTTTGAGATATTAGACTTCTGTCATTAACTGTGATTGTTGGTGTTGTGGTTGTCTTTTGAGCACAAAGCATATGGTCCGAGGTGGCACTTCAGCCATTTGTCCTCCTGACGCCTGAATATCTCTACATTTCAAGTGTCGGTTTGGCTCCTAACTCATCCCCTGCAGCTTGCTGCTGAACAGAACCATTAACTTAGGGGTTCCATGTCCACCTAGTGGTTTTTCCATAGAAAGTCATGACTCATGTTTGCAAATTCATAGTAAGTGATTTCGGGCTAAGATGTTCTTAAACTTTCTTTTCCTTGATACTCTCCTTCCGCTTTAAATACATGACAATGATAAAGTAAGATAAAGATAAAGTAAGAAAGGAAACTCAGTAGCTAAAGCAATACAAAGAACAAGGTGAAACATATTTACGAGCAGAAGGTGAAATAACACTATAAAGCGGGAGGAAGGACTGAAGCCGATGTATTGTCAGGTTCAGGTCAAGGGATAGACAGACAGTGGGAGCTTAAAATTTAGCATCTGCAGGGTAAAGGAATTAAAACTTCAAAGGTGAAAATAAATCAGAAAAGATATTTATAGGGTGTGGGTATGTGCTCCCATTGTGAAAAAGAAGTCTAATGGGGAAACGAAACAAAAAGAAACAAAACAAAACAAAACGAAACAAAACAACTGTTTCCAACTACCAGTTCATGCAGATTTTAGCAAGCTGTTGGCTTTGTGAAGCTGGCGGACCCATGCTTAGCCATACTTAGGAAGTGAACCAAACTGTCCACTAGCTTTTTGATTGGGCCTGTATTCTCTCCAATGTCCCCATAGACAGGAGCTGTCAAATGCCATTCGAAATGGCAGAGAAGAGCACAGGAGTGCGGGGGTGACTGTGGAACTATTGGCCATGGAAGGATGAGGAGAACAAAAAGAAACAAATAAAACAAAAGGAATAAATAATTGATCAAAAAGTAAATGATTTGAAAGTATTGCTCAGGATGTAGTGAATCAACCATCATTCAAAGAGTGGGAGAGTGGATACAGGACTCTTACATGGGCTACGTTGTCTAAAAAGGGTCTCAAGCATCAAAGGAGCGACCAGATTAAATGATGTTGGCCCTTAAACTATAGCAACAGAAATGATCCCAGAAAGTAATTTCAAAACATGAAACATTGTCTTATTTAGGAAAATAGCCAACAATCCTGACAATGAAATGAAATGTACAAGGCTTTTCAAAGTCTTTGAAGAAACATATTTAAGTTACTCAACAAAGCAGGCGAAGGCATAGTTCCACCAACAAAAGAATAATAAGTTGTAAAGCAAAATGAGCAGAAATTTTAAAAGGCAATATAAAAATCAGTTAGATTAAGGGATATAGTCATTGGGAAAAAAAAAATCACTTCAAAGGTATCCAGTCTAGACCAAACATAGACTAAGAGAGAATTTGTGACAGAATATTACTAACAAATTTACTGAGTTGTCAATCCGTAGCAGAGGGAAACAAAAACATCAATGGGCGTTTTAATCAACACAAGTGAACATGAAATGCACAAATAACCGATAGTTTTTTAAAAAGTTTATCTGCATGCCCCATAAACAGGGTTCGTGTTTTGAACCATTGATTATGTATTTACCACACTACTGCAACACTGTTCTGCAAGAAAGTGTTAGTTCCAGGAAGAATGGGACAAGAAATCTCTTTCCCTTAATTCTGGCCCATCTCTGGGAGAGTGTAGTGTTAGGAAGAAGGGAGGACTGTGTTTTTATTACCCTTGGAGATCAGATGTATGGTACACACTAGATAGTTTGTGCAAACACACGCTGGATGCTCCTGGTAATCACTCTCTTGAAAATGTCGAGATCCAGTCCTCTTTGTAGGTTGCCATCAAATACAATGTGCAAAAATACATGTTGTTCAGTGTTTAAGGTCAGGGGTTCTGGGGATGGCCAACCTGGAGTGTTTCCCTTATAACAAAGAATGTCCAGGTTTCCGGTGTTGATCCCCTGGAAACACTGGCCAGGTAAGGAGCAGAAGGACCACTGATAGTGGCCAGGGTAAATTGTCCTGATAGAAAATTTTACTGCATGTAGATCTCAGCAGCAGAATTTTGTCCAGTTGGCGGCTTTTGGATTTATTCAGTTCCCTCAATAAATGTATATGTCAATTACCTTCGAGTCTTTTCTTTGGCCCCACAGCACCATCACCTACTCTAGCCTTAGAGCCTGCTGGGGTGCAGCTGACCCTCAGGGGAGCCAAGATTTTTACATTATTATTATTACATTTACATTTTTACATTATTGACCACTTTGACACAGGGTGGGGGTAGGGGAGCAATTATGTCTTTACATCAATTGGATTTAATATTGGCAGCATCATTGTCTTTTTTTTAATGTTTATTTATTTTTGAAACAGAGAGAGAGAGAGACAGTGTGAGCCGGGGAGGGGCAGAAAGAGAGGGAGACACAGAAGCAGGCTCCAGGCTCTGAGCTGTCAGCGCAGAGTCCCATGCTTCCTGCCGTGAGATCCTGAGCTGGGCAGAAGTCGGGTGTTTAACCGATTGAGCCATCCAGGGACCCACATCACTGGCCTTTTTCAAAGGTGCAAATACAGCCAAAACTTAGAGAAAACTGTATTTCATATCAATTGTTTCCAATCACCCCATGGTTCACAATCACGTGGGGGGCTTGCTAAACCCCCATGGACCTCACCACGTGAGTTCTGGATTAGGTGTGATTACTGAGAGGCTTGAGAATTTGTATTCCTCCAAGTTCCCAGGTGATGCTAATGCTGCTGGTTCAGGAACCACGCGTTTTAAAACCACTGGTCTATGCAGTTACCTAAAGTTAGTATTGTGAGAAAATAATCTTTCCCAGGGTAATTTCAGTGACTAGTCTAATGTATGTGCCCACGTTGTCCCCTAATCAAGTCATTAGGTTGTGCTTACCTTGTATCCCTATTGTGAATATAGGAATCACTTGAGAACTTTTGTTTGTGTGGTTGGCAATTGCATTAGTTACTTAGTTCAGCGAATTTTAATAAGACGAGTTCAGTTTATTTTGTCACTTTCCCCAAATTTTTATCCATATCACACAGAGCCCGAATGAGTATGTATATCCTTGAAAAACCTTTGTGAGGTTTTTAAGATGTATTTGGTATACACGGTATTCATTACCTTCAAAAGACTTGAAAATTCTTAACATTTTTTTGTCTCACATATTTCTTCCTTTTTGCTGGTTAATTTGACTTTCTTTAAATATTTGGAGAGCCATCAGGTAAAAATAATCAATTTATTTGGCTCAAAGGAATAGAAGTAACAAGGAGATAAATAATATCTCAGGAAAAAAAAAGATGAGAATATATTACTTAGGATTTACTGAGTTCTTCATCACTGAAATGTTATAAGCATGAAGATAGAAATACTCTCTGGCTAGAAAGTTTAGAAATCAAAGGAGTGGTGGCGCCTGGGTGGTTCAGTGGGTTAAACATCTGACTTTGGCTCAGGTCGTGATCGCATGGTTCCTGGGTTTGAGCAGGCTCTCTGCTGTTTTGGATTCTGTGTCTCCCTCTCTCTCTGCCCCTCCCCTGCTTGTGACCTTTCTCTCTCTCTCTCTCTCTCTCTCTCTCTCTCTCTCTCTCTCTCCCTCTCTCTCTTTCTCTCTCTCTCCCTCAAAATAAAAAAATATTTAAAAAAATTCAAAGGAGAGGTCAGATTAAATTATTTTGCCTGAAAAAATCTCCTAAGGAAGAAAGTTTAAATGTTATCCATTTAAGCATTCCAGGAAATTACACCATTATTGTAAATCACCTATGTTTCTCTGAAACCGAGTGTCTGTCACCATAATAAACACAGCAAAAAACAAACAAAGAAACAAAAATACTATGCTATTAAATATACTTTGGACAAACAAAATAGGTGATTCTTCATACTTTCAACTCTGTAAGTGATGTTTCTGGAGCCTTCTTCTTTTAATCATGTATTGTCCTTTCGCAGCAAAATATCAACTTTTTTTTTTAAACAATTGTACATTAAAAACCCTAGTACAGAAATGTCATAAAATAAGGCTGAATTAGTTGTTTTTGGTTTTGTTTTCTACATCGCAGCTTACTAACTGCATTCCAAACTAACACAGAACACAGCAGTCTTAGCATAAGACAGGGTATTATCTCATTTATGTGCTCTCTTGGTGTAGATAGGAATTTTGGAAATATCCTAACTTAGGCAATAAAAAGAGGAGAAGTTTACACCTTAATTGAGCAAATCCACAGCAGATGCACACACACATATAATACACACAAAGGCCTCTGACAATATATCAGAGAATACTTGCGAATTTCCAGCTCCCAAAGAAACTCTCAATAAAGTCAGGTACATTTAATACACTCTACATGCTGTTAATTACAGAGGTTGTACAACCTTAACCTTAGTAAAAATAAATAAATAAATAAATAAACATATTTTTAAAAATTATCACTATTGTAAAAACTGGGAATGCTACCCTAAATTAAATATCCAGAGGATATATGTAAAACATGACGTAAACAGTAGCATGCATGTATTTGAATTACTTAGTGTCAATCAGGAAAACATCGATCCATCTACATATTTCAAACAGAAGAAGTTGAATACGAGGGATGGATTCACCCATTCCTAAACTACTGAGAGAAAAAAGAATGAGTTTATCTATAGTTCACCTACAGGAGTTATAGAGGTTGTACTATATCTTGACCCACGCTAACTTTTCTTTGATGTGTGCTTAGTACCATATATCAGAGATTGTCCTCAGATGACCTACCCAGGCATTCTGCACTCTGATTCTGCATTTCTGCAAAAGTCTTTCTTCGGACCTAAATAAAAGAGAATGATTTCTTGGCTATTTGTAGAATTCCTGGGTCTTGTGGGTACCTACAGCACTCAACATGGACACGAGTCTTGAAATGCAGCAAGTATTTTTGAGACAGCATTCTGATCAGAATTCTGATTCAGCATTCGGATCTTCTTTCTTGTGGAAGTATAAACGTTGAACACAAGGGGAAAGAGTGAGCTAGACATACTCTTGCACAGAGGACTTCAATAAGGATGTGGGGATAGAAAACAGAAATATGGATGGAAAGACAAAGAGGCACAATAAAAAAAAAGAAATCTGTATTCCCATAGCTACAGTAGCCAGTGAGAAAGGCCTGGTGATAGTGTAGCTGAAAAACAGGACGTCAGTAATGAAATTCATATTTGGAGGGGTGACTTTTCAATCTTTTTTTTTTAAATCCTCTATATCACCTATCATTTTATATTCTCGTTTTGTTTGTTACAGAGAGAATAAAGACATAAGGGAGATGTTTAACATGAATACTGCAGGAAAAGAGGATGGCCGCATAAAAGGAGAAAATATTCCATGAACTGAACAATTTCAATAGAAGTAACTCAGAGTCAGAGAAAAATTGAAGAAATTTAAGCAAATCTCTATCCCATGTATATGCCTCATTACCAATAACAAATTCTGAGATAATGGGAAGCGTATGTGTGTCTTCATTTAGAATTGGGTTTGTTCAAATTCCATTTAATTCCTAAAAGACAGAGGAATCTGTGTTACATATTTATAATCCCTATCTGCACCCATCTAAATTAATATCCAACCCTCTATAAAAGAAGCATATATCTGACTTTTTGGTATTTATTTACACAAATATTTAGAATGTTTTTTAAATATTTGAAAATTTATCACCTGTGCCTACATTAGTTTAAAATGATAGCAAATATAATTGATAATCAGGATCCCAGGTGTACTCAGAATTAAAATCAACTCATAGATTGTTGAAAATTACTTTTGGTGGTTCTAATAACAACAGCTAAAGAAGAACATAACTGGCCAATCTATGTGGGTTCCTCTTATAGAAAGTAATTATTACTTTACAATTTTAGTTCTGTTCGTGAATTTTATTTTGCATGACATGTTAAGCCATTGTCTCAGTACATGTGACAGTAATTTTAATTTAGGAAAGAAAAAAAAAAAGAACTTTTTACCAAACTTAGTGAAAGAGGTTAGGAGTCATATATTTATATGCTAAATCTGTATACTTCATGCTTATTTTAAGTGTCATAACACAGAGAATAGAAAATTTAGGAACTATCAGAACAGAGTCTATTAAAAAAACATCTAAGAGCAAAACAATCCTAGTAATGTTTATTTTTAATTGAAGGAATAAGCTATGTAATGTCTGCTCAACCATCAGCACCTTTAGAACGTAAATGTAAACCTTTTCAGACACAGACATCTGTCTTAGAATATTTTAATACTGCTCATGCATTACCCTCTGAAAGACATCAAAGGATCACATTATCTGTAAATCAGTAGAAATACAAAAGAGCCTAATAGCTTCCTTTGGTTTAAAAACAACAACAACAACAACAACTACTCGGCCAATATGTGAAAGAAGCATACATAAAAGATTAAGTGAACATCTCATAAACAATTAGTCAAATACTATTGAGTGAACACATTCAAATGCAAAAAAGGTATATGAGGAACAGAGTACATAAGCCTATTATGGGGATTAATTTCATACTTAAAGTTGTTTGGTAAGGATGTGATGCATCTAAGCTGGAAAAGTTCTTTCAAGTCTAGAAAAACCATTTGGTTGCCTTGGAGATGGAAGGTCATTTGAGAGGTTGACTCTGTGGGAGATGGTTTGTTACACATTCTTCAAGTTTGCAAAAATGCAGAACTAATCATTCTCTTGATTCTCACACCCAAAGACAGAGTAGGAGAATGTTCCATATATATGTCCCTATCCTAAATAATTCTGACCATCCTACGGGTGATACTTTTGAGGCTGTTTTAAAGTCAGTCATATTCACCGGTGTGTCCCTAGTGACTGGCAGAGGTGGTGGTACTTAGTAGACTATTAGTTTCTGTTGGCCTACAGAATGCCTACAGAAAGGAATGACTTCAGAAAAAAGCGAATAAAGGCAAAGAAAGAGCAATTTGTTTCGTGGTTGGGTAAATTAAACTGATAAGAAAGTGATTAGAGCAGACCAAATTGCTGAAGGAATTTTTTTTTTTTTTTTAATTTTTCTTAATGTTTATTTTCTAGAGAGATACACAGAGTGCGAGCAGGGGAGGGCCAGAGAGAGAGGGAGACACAGAATCCAAAGCAGGCTCCAGGCTCCGAGCTGTCAGCACAGAGCCCGAACCAGGACTCGCACTCACTAACGGCGGGGTCATGACCTGAGCGGAAGTCAGCCGCTTAACCAACTGACCCCCCAGGCGCCCCATTGCTGAAGGAAGTCATGAAAAAATGACAAACAAGAGTGAACTGGGCACTTGGCATTAATCATAGTCTGACAGCATGACAATCTACATACCTATTGATTATGTATTGTTCAGTCAACAAACAATTAATGAGCACTTTTTTTTTTTTTTTTTTTAATGTACGGGGCACATAACTTGTCATTCAGAAAATATTTCCCAAATGTGAATTTTAAACAAAATGGCAGTGGGTCAGGTTCTCAAAGATCTGGAGTCCAATCTTGACAGTGTGAAATGATTTTGGTATATCACGGAATTTCATCTTCAATCTGTGTTTTGCCTGCTACAGAAAAAAATCATTCTAATCACAGAAAATATTGAAATATAACATTTTTCTTGTGCACAATATTAGGATAATGCAGGATGAACTATGAGAAAATACTCTCCCAATACATATACATACACACACGTATGTTACATTTATCATTTAAATAGTGAATTAAGGGGCGCCTGGGTGACTCAGTCAGTTAAGCGTCTGACTTCAGCTCAGGTCATGATCTCACAGTTCGTGAGTTTGAGCCCCGCGTCGGGCTCTGTGCTGACACCTAGAGCCTGGAGCCTGCTTCAGATTCTTTGTCTCCCTCTCTCCGCCCCTCCCCTGCTCGTGCTCTGTTTCTCTCTCTCAAAAATAAATAAACATTAAAAAAGGGTTTTAAAAGTGAATTAATAATGATTATTAATAATAATATTAATAAATCATGTAATTTGAAATAATTATTTTTAATGCATCTGTCATTACAAAACCTTCATGTGCTTTTTTTTTTTTTTTTGATGAAACTATCTTAGAATATCTTCCCCAGAAAGAAATCTCAGGTTCAGTGTGATCCCAGGGGAAGCTCAAGGGCGCAGATTCTAATTCAGGGTTGTTGTCACCTTGAGGCAAGGGGTCCAGTTTCTCTGCCCCTTTATTTCCCTGGTTATGTGTTTTGGGAAGGGAGGTGGTGTAGTATTTGTGACAGAAACGGAGGTGGGGGGGAAGGAGGTGAAATATTTCCGTGCAGGTAGCCTCTATTGTCCAAAAGCACCAATAGCATCCACCAAAAATACATAATGAAATTTCACCTCCTTTGGGCTCAAAACAAGAAAGCAGATCTCAGCATTTTCTTTCAGTTCTGAGCTATCCTGACAGCAAGGAGCTCGACAGCATCATCAGTTTTGCTACTGTAAATTGACCCAAAAGAGTGGAATGCATAGAAGGTAGCTCTCTTGTCATAAAGAGGGTTTACTTTTCAAGAAAAAAGCCCATTCAGAGCAGATCCGAGAAAAGAGTTCAGGGGACATCCTGTTGAATCTCATGAAATTCAAAGAAACAATCAGAATGTTTTAGATTAACTTCTAGAAATTTCATTTCTTAGAAGTGGAATCAGGCTAACTTGTTGAAATCTGCAAGCCTTGCCCGTTCCTATGTGATAAAATTAGTGGACTTAATTTTGCAAAAAACTACGGTCCCAAACTCAAAATCATTTATAAACTCTCTGAGAAATGTTCCCAGATTTTATACTACATGATATGTAATATTGACCCATAAGTTTAGTCTCTGCATATAAAATATACATATGAAAAACAGAAATAATTTCAAAATAATCTAACTTTTTTGTGTATATTTTCTTCTCCATGAGGAGACTCTCTGCCGACACCTTATTCCACTTTCCTTTTCTTTTCCTCTTTCCTTAGAGAACAGATACATCTAAGCCTCTCTCATTTCAAAATCCCCTAATCCCCTATCCTGTCTCGACCATCATCATTCAAAACCTTCTCTTTTTACTTGTTCTACACTTATTCTCTCCTTACTCCTTGTTTTATGGTACAAACTTTAAAGTAACTATTCTGACAAGATAAGAAATTCCACAGAAAGCAGGCCATTAGTAGAAAGTGGATCTAGGGAGTGTTGAGCATTCCAAAATAGAATCTCCATTTGAAGGTGAGAGGGAGGGGGGCTGGAAGCACTATTTCCTTAATGAGTATATGGGCCAGACAAACATGAGATTTTTGAAACTAAAAATAAGTAAAACAGGGGGTGCCTGGGTGCCTCAATTAAGCGTCCACCTCTTGAACTTGACTCATGTCATGATCTCACGGCTGGTGAGATGAAACCTAACGTCGTGCTCTGAACTGACGGTGTGGAGCCTGCTTGGGATTGTATCTAACTCTTTCTCTCTCTGCCACTTAACCACCCCCCCAAAAATAGAAATCCACTTAAAAAAAAGAAGTAAAACATAACATTTTGATTAGTCATGAAAAGAATTTAAACAATAATCAGAAGAAGTTACTTAACTAATAATTTCTGGCTATCAATGATTAAATGCCTCACCCTCCGTTTTTTTTTTTTTTTTAAATTGTATTATGAGGATAAAAGTATAGGGAGATCCCATATGCATACCTTGAGAAGAGCAGAAATAGCCTGATATATATCCAAGAAGCTAAAATCAAGAAGCATTGTAAAATATGATATATGGGTGTATACACATAGGTTTCTGACACTTTTTAAACTATTTTTTGAGAAGAGGCACAATAAGCATGAAAAACAAATGTTTCTTTACACTATGTAAATATATATTTCAATCAGCCTAAAATCATTGACTGTTTCTATTTTATTGTGTTCTTGATTGATCAGGGGATAAAGGATATTAGCTGCAAATAATTATAAAAGAAGGTGAAGTGAAAACTTTTCCTTCAAGCAGAAGACAGTGCAATATTAAGAAACCAGACTAGACTATTAAAGTTTAATGTATGATTTTATTTATGATTGAATATTTCAAAGTTACTGGTGGCTTCATGCGGTATAGTATAATTTTTCTGTTTTATCTAGAGGAGATATGACATCATTGAAAGTGGTGGTTCAAGAGAGTGGGCATTTCTGAGAAGGAACTTGGTGATATGTATGTGAGAGCAAAGGAAGCAGGTAATAACTTTTCTCCTGGGGACTTCTGAAAATGTGGCCTGCATAGAATCTTAAGACATTTTTATACCCTCTTTGTGGTGGACGTAAGCTTGGATCCTGCCACGAAGAGATTCATCAGAATCTGGATTTAACACACGGACCCGTAGGTTATGAAAAAAGTTACTACAGTGATGCCTTAGGTATAGGACAGACCAAATCCATATTTGTAAATTAATTTTCAAGGAAATGAAAAATAATTGGTCTGTGAATAGAAATTGTAGCCACATGGTAACATGCTAGTGAGAGACAATAGACATAACTGCTGTGTAAGGAAACTACAGTTTTCATATGAGTCTTTGTTTCCTCCTCAGCTGAACACAATTCTCAATGAATAATATTGGATTCTGCCAAGGATTGCTTCAGCTGAATAAACAGATAATGGTGTCTGTTGGAGATATTGACATACAAATAGAGACATTTCTATTTCATCAGAAATATAATCTTTTGTAGTGGTCAAGTCTATCATTCCAACTTTTGTGAAGTTGTGTTTATTATTTTAGATTTAAATATTGTTATATGTCTTCGATTTACACTAACATTTCAGTCTAAACTTTAGTCTGATGGCCTGTCAAAAGGATGCCCCATTATAGATGAAATGCTTGTATTCCTCTTTTGTAGAGCCCCAAAAGTGCCAAAATTCGCTTCTTTTTTTTAATTTTAACATTTATTTTTATTATTATTATTATTATTATTATTTTGAGACCCAGAGGGTGAGCGGGGCAGGAGCAGAAAGAGAGGGGCCACAGAATTCAAAGCAGGCTTCAGGCTCTGAGGTGTCAGCACAGAGTCCAATGCAGGGCTCAAACCTACGTACCAGGAGATACGACCTGAGCTGAATTCAGACGCTTAACCGACTGAGCCACCCAGGCATCCCATTAAAACTCACTTCTAATCACAGACAGAATGCAACATGGATGAGGAAATGTAGGGCTTCCCAAAGTCAGGTTAGCAATTATGTGAGGAACCTAACTGACATTGGAAAAGGAATATAGCGAAAGCTTCTGTGTTAGAAAGGTTCAAAATATAAACCGACCTTTTATTCAAGATTTGATCCCAGGACGGTCTTGGTTTATTAATGACTCTGGGATGCTCTGTTTGATGATATTAGAACCAATTATTATTCAGTGCTCTTCAATTTAGTTGACACTTCTAGGACTGCATGTAATTTGAAAACTAACATCATAAGCTCTGAGCTTGAGAACCCTTAGGAGAAAAAACCTTGTTCAAATTTATCATTGAAGAAGGTGGATATTTTGCTTGAAGAAAATATGGTAATTTAGATAAAGGCTTGGCAGTGGTGAGCATTATCTGTAGAACTATTGGGGTCTTGTCTTTGGGACTGAGACTATGTGTCAATGGTCAATGACATACAGAATAATGTTATACTCTGAATCAAATTCTCATCATTCAGTTGGACAACAAAAGCCAATGGGATTTTTAAATATTTGAAATTTGTAGATTTCAAAATAGGTATTGCATTTCCTGCTAATATGGAATATGGGTTTCTTTTAATCTTATTTTTTTTTTATTTTTTTAAGTTTATTAATTTTCAACAGAGACAGAGTGCGAGCATGAGCTGGGGAGGGGCAGAGAGAGAGACACAGGCTCCAGGCTCCAAGCTGTCAGCACAGAGCCTGGTGCAAGGCTCAAACCCATGAACCATGAGATCATGACCTGGGCCGAAGTAGGACGCTTAACTGACTGAACCACCCAGGCGCCCCTGGAGTATGGGTTTCTAAGTAACTAATTAGAATATATTCTCTTCATTCAAGGATTTCTTTACATTTGTTGATGAATTTGGGCTTCAGTTTTATTTGAGGAATAAAATTCTCTTCAATTTAAATATAAAAATCTTCATTAAATATATGGTAAACTCCTATTTGTGAAATTAATCTCATATGAATATACAATAAATTTGAAAAGAGTGTGCTTCACACATTTTATTCAAGTTTATTTTCAGAGTAGAATGTATAGTTGATAATTACATAAGTAAACGAACTACACAGTAAATTACAATATTCTGTCTTTTGTAAAAGTAAAAGAAAAAAAATCACAAAATTTAATAAAAAAGTGATAGATACAAACAGAGAGGGATGGAGGCTAACCACAAGAGACTATTAAATACAGAGAACAGAGGGCGGATGGGTGGGGGAGAGGGAAAATGGGTGATGGGCATTGAGGAGGGCACTTATTGGGATGAGCACTGGGTGTTGTATGTAAGCCAATTTGACAATAAATTATACTCATAAGAAAATAAATATCTTGTTTTCAATTGCAGACATTTCTTCTGGATGTTTTTCTTTAGGACAACGGGTTAATTCTGCTTCTGTCAATTTATTGTCACCTTTTCCTTGGATTTTATTTATTTTTTTTATTTCAAGTTTTTATTTAAATTCCATTTAGTTAACATATATGGTAAAATTAGTTTCAGGTGGAGAATTCAGTGACTCATCGCTCCCTGGGTGTTATTACCTTTACCCTTCTTTCATGTTTAAACTCCAATTTCTGACTTCCCATTGTTGGCATTCCTCACATCTCTGGTGATATTGAACTGACTAATCATACCAACAAATAAGACACTAAAAAGCTAATCAGGTCACCATGGCACAGGAAGAGCTTGCAGAGTAGGTTGCTACTCTATCGTGGTATCTAACAGAATTAATTCATTGAAAAGTCTTTTTTTTTTTTTTGAATTTATTAAGTGTTTATTTATTTATTTTGAGAGAGTGACAGAGCTCGAGACAGGGCCGGGGCAGAGAGAGAGGGAGAAAGAGACAATCCCATTCAGGCTCTGCACTGTCAGCATGGAGCCCGACGCGGGACTCCATGCCACAAACCATGAAATCATGACCTGAGCTGAAGTCAAGAGTCTGATGCTTAACCAACTGAGCCACCAGGTGCCCCTGGGGGATCTTTCAACTAGTTTCTATATGTCTCTGTTATTATTATTATTACTGATGGTTTAAATCCAGCTCAAGTACTCTTGGAACAAAATTGGGGTAGTAGCTCACAAGGGTTATCTCTTGCTTTTGGTGTGTTTTTCGCGTCGACTTATATTAACTTCTCACTCTCTCGGTGCCTTATTCCTACCCTTGTCCTGGAGTCCAGAGCCGTTCAGTCCTACTTCTCTAGAGAAAGAGTCATATTAATTATTTTATTATCTATAAGTCAGCTTGCATATTATGAATATTCCTAAAACACAGCCTATGTCCTAGAGGGGCTGCAGATCTTTTTATAAAAGCTTTTTAAAAAGGTTTTAAGTGAAAACACAGAATGAAGCAATGAGAGAGTTTGAGGACACTTTGGATGCAAGATTAGCATGAAATAACCATCTTACTTGGCATCAGAGTAATGCTGGCTTCATAGAATGAATTTGGAAGTTTATTTCCTTTTGTCT
This sequence comes from Panthera tigris, assembly GCF_018350195.1. NCBI lineage: Eukaryota > Metazoa > Chordata > Mammalia > Carnivora > Felidae > Panthera > Panthera tigris. Next base: position 177,907,955 of record NC_056663.1, on the reverse strand, counting down.
TTCTTTTGCCATATGCTCTGTGAGAAAGAACCTCTAAGTAATCTTAAAATGATAAGTAATAAATGTTACTGCAGAGAGCATATGAACAGCCTGTACATGATATACTCAAAAAGTTTTCAGTGTATGTGATTAAATTGATGGGATTGAGTCTATATTGAAATATTTTACTTACACTGTAGTATAAGTCTTTTTTCCTGTGTGAGAACATACTGAGTTGGGGTTTTTCTCGTTGGTGGGTGAAGCACTAAAATATATTAAATAAGGAAAACTGTTGTATGTTTCCTATTTTGTTATTATGCAAATTAAACTGTTAAACGCATTGGATTTCAGAATATAAACAAAGATTTTCTTAAACACTTAAAAGAATCTCTGTCAGGTCCCCATTATATTTTGTAGAAGTGAAAGTATAAACAACGTTTTAAGGTATGTTTTATTCCTAAATCCCAAGGAATAGTCTTGAAACTCCGTTTTGTCAGTTATAAAGGTGGAAATCAAAATGACGTGTCAAATAAATACAACATTTTGATGAATGCTCTTACAAAAATACCAATATATCACAAGATGAAAACTTTTCCTAGTTATTTCACATATTCTTGATATTGATAATAGTACATTTGAAATCCAATAAGATTAATGTCAGTAGAGTTTAATTTATATTAATCTATTATTCAGCAATTCCTTTTCAAGAGATTAAAAATTATTAGAAGTTGTAAAAACTTATGTTTTATGTCTTTGAAGCTGTGGAATTCACTCAACATATATTTATTGAATGATTACTATGAATCAAACACTTTTTTGAGGCTAAGAATATTTGATTCAGTTTTTGCTAACTGCTGTAATAAACTATGTAAAGTACACCTTTGAGTTTCATTATGTTAAATTGGAAAGTCATTTGTCTATCAAATGTTCAGGACTAATTCGCAGTGCTGGTTTGGGTGCAGGAAAAAATCTTCATACCATGATTCAAAATTAAAAATGAAATACGACAACATATACCCAAATCTTTATAAATTGTTTATCTCCTTTGGCACAGTACTTCCTTTCTTAGAAATTCATCCTAAACAAATTGTCATCAGTGTGTGACATTTATATACAAAAGATATTCTGAATTATTACTTATGACACTGAAAAAATAGGTATTCCAAAAGTCTAATGATTGACTACTGAGCAAATAAAAATTGATAATAGCAGAATATTCTATAGCTATTAAAAATTATTTTTAGTCTAGTTCCTATGAGAACATTGAAGATACATGGAGAAGAATCATTCCAGATTGTTAAGAAAATGTATGTCTTTGTATAAAAATACTTTACCAAAAGTAGAAAATAAACACCAAATTGTGAACAGTATTTCTTTCTGAGTACAATTTTAATGTTTGTTCCTTAAAACATACTTGGAGTATCTTTGGACAAATCAAATGCCCCATGATGAGTTTTCATTCCTTTTGAAATCAGATTTCATGTCATGTGAAATAATATACAGGCAATTTAAATTATGTTGTTCAGGTTTAAAGAAAATTTGGTTAAAATAGTTTATGATATAATAGTAGCTAGTATTTATTGCAAATTTACTGTGGACAAATAACCCCACTAATAAACTTTACAGATTCATAATCCTTTAAAATATGTCAAATGAGAGGCTCCTGAGTGGCTCAGTTAGTTAAGTGCCCAACTTCGGCTCAGGTCATGATCTTGCAGTCTGTGAGTTCGAGCCCTGTGTCGGGCTCTATGCTGACAGCTGAGAGCCTGGGGCTGCTTCAGATTCTGTATCTCTCTCTCTCTCTCTCTGCTCCTCCCCCACTCACACTCTGTCTCTCTCTCAAAAAAAAAAATAAAAAATAAAGAAAATGAATAAACATTAAACAAATTTTAAATATGTCAAATGAGAAAAGTAAGGCTTATAGATGTCCAATTAAATGTAATAATATTTTAACTTTGTTTAAAATAAATTCGTTCTAATGGGATAAACTATGCCATAAGTAAAAAATACCAAATTTATATTCCAATGGACAGTTGTATGCATTTTTTCAGTAGTTGTAATTTAGCTTCTCAAATTGACCTCAGGCCAACTTACATTAGTTGGCCAGTAGCTACTTCTTATCTCCAAATTTCGTTTTTCTAACTAAACTAAAATACTGATATAAAAACTACAATAATTGTTTCACATAGTCAAATTTGCATAAATTCCATTTTTATATTCAGGCATGAAATGTCATCCTGTAAGTTTTAACTAAATATCAACAAACCACATCTAGTCAAAATATTCAACTACAAATTTATCACTGTCCTTATGCCATATATTTATTTTGTTTGTTTGAAGGACTTTTTGTGTCCACGCAGACAATACTCAAGAATCTGAAACGTTTGGATATAATTTTTCATCTAACACACTATAATATGTTTTAATTACTCTGATTTTTAACATCAAACTTTTCTCTATCAAACACAAAACTGAATGTAACTCTACAAGTTAAAATGGAGCTCCTTATCAATCCATATATTTACATGTATTTGTTTGTTTTTACCAACTGATTTTCTTCTTCTTTTTTATGTTTATTTATTCATTTTGAGAGAAAAAGAGAGAGAGAAAGCACAAACGGGGTGGCGTGCAGAGAAGGAGAGACAGAATCCCAAGCAGTCTCCGGGCCATCAAAGCAGAGCCTGATGCTAGACTTGAACTCACAGACCCTGAGATCATTACCTGAGCCAAGATCAAGAGTTGGATGCTTAACCAACTGAGCCACCAAGGTGCCCTCCTCTCTTTTTTACTTGGGTATAGATGATACACAAAGATATATTAATTTCAGGTGTAGAGCTTAGTGGTTTGACAAGTGCACACCTTATGCTATGTTTACTACAAATATAGTTACCATCTGTCCCATTACATTGTTCTTACAATATCATTGTCTGTATTCCTTATGCTGTGCCTTTTTTGCCCCTGACTTCCTCATTCTGGACCTGGAGGCCTGTATCTTCCTCTAGCCTTCACACGTTTTGCCAATCCCCCTCACCCCTCACTCCCCTCCCCTCTGGCAATCATCAATTTTGTAGGTCTGATTCTGGTTTTGTTTGTTTGTTTATTCATTTCCTGAGATCCCATTTACGAGTGGAATCATATGGAATTTGTTTTTCTTGGTCTAACTTATTTCACTTAGCATAATACCCTCTAGTCCATCCATATATTTAATTTTTTTTAATATTTATTTATTTTTGAGGTGGAGAGAGACAGAGCGTGAGTAGAGGAGGAGCGGAGGAGAGGGAGACATAGAATCCAAAACAGGCTCCAGGCTCTGAACTGTCAGCACAGAGCCCCATGTGGGCTCGGACTCATGAACTGTGAAATCAGGACCTGAGCCCAAGTTGGAAGCTTAACCAACTGAGCCACCCAGGCACCCCATCCATATATTTATATTTAGCATCTTTTTAATGTTTCTTGCTAAACATTCTTTTTATCCAAATGGTTCTTCTTTATATAAATTAATCTGAGAGAATGGAGTTACCCTAATTGGTTTTCAACACAGTATTTAGCCATTAAGGAGTTAATAACAGTAAATGAACTTTTCCCGTGAAAGAGTTTTTTTCACTTAATAAAAGTGAATAGCACCCACTGGGCATTATATCTACAATATGCTTCTCAAAAGTTTCTGAGGAAAGTAGGGGTCGTTTTGAGAGCTTAATTTCACATTAAGGCAATCTGATAGACAATTTCCTTGCATTCTATAAGAAAGGAAATATAAAATCAGGTCCCAAGTATACTGTGGTGTCAGTGCTCTGGTGAGAGCTTTTCTTTCCTTTGTTTCTCAATTTTATAATTTCCCTACATGATCTAGTGGAAGGATCAGAGCCTGCAACATCTCTAAGGGTGTTTCGGTTTGACTTTTAACTTTTTGGGGTATATGGGGGAAAGGGCTCAAAAAAGTTAAAAACTAAAGGAGAAGTGTGAATTTTTCTCTCTCAAGATACTGTAATTTTGCATCCTAATTTAAGTAGATTTAAGGGAAGCAGTTAAAGGATTTTGTCTGCTTTTAGGCCTCATTTTTCCACCCTGGAGAGGTATTTTTTTGTTTGTTTGTTTTGTTTTGTTTTGTTTTGTTGGGTTTTTGTTTGTTTGTTTTTGTTTTTGTTTTTAAGTTTTCTCTTAGGTGATTCAGGACATAGTGATCCTGGGAACCATCCACAAACAGTTACTTTTGATCCATCTCTCGAATACCAAATAAAATACTGCATAACATTTTATTTTACAGATCAGGACCACAGTAATTTAAAATAAAACTAAGCATGGATTAGTTCCTGCCCTCTTAATCCCTGCATGGAGAAGCTCCAATCTGGCCTAAAGATAGAAATAAAATATGAGGACAAAAATAAAGAATGTGGATTTTTGTGATAATCAGTCCCTCTTCTTTTCTTTTTTTTTAATTTTTTCGAATTATGTTTAATTAATTTATTTAAATTCAAGTTAGTTAACATACACTAGTATTGGTTTCAGGCATAGAACCCAGTGATTCATCACTTACAGAATGTATCTTTTTTTTTAAGGAGTGGAGAAGCTAAGAATATCTCAACAACAAGCTCCCAGGTATAATCTGTGATCACTCCTGAGATTTTGAAAGCTTTGAAGAAATGGAAATAGTTCAACTTCCAATCAGAACATCCCTGAAGCCTCACCTTTTGCTCACCATAAAGTTTTCCATTCCTCTGTGAGTCTTTGAGTCTCTATCAAATGCAAGTGATGGTGGCTGACTCCCTTGCTATAGTCATCTCTGAATGTCTAAGTAGCCTGTTTGTTCTCATTAGGGGTGGGCTTCATATATTCTGACAGGAGATGAGGGTAAGGCACCAAGGGATTTGACTATTTCCAAACTCCATCCTTGTCCTGTAACCCACTCCACTAGTTTTGATATGTGTGTTGCATCAAACTTTGCTAAGTTTGCACCCAGTTTTGGTGGAGATGATATCATACACCTAGATTTTTCTAGAAATATGATCTTTGTCATTTAGTAAAAATTCTGCATTCAGGAACAATTAGGGGTGCATACACCAGGTAAAAGCCAGGTGGGTATTCAGTTCCTAAAATGTCAGATTTGGAGGATGTCTGAGCATAATCCGTGATGTACCCCCTACCCTTCATCACCTTCTCTGAAACTGTTTTGGAATCCACATGGAATGAGGCTCTTAGAGTGTGAAGTAAAAACAAAACAAAACAAAACAACAACAACAACCAAATAATAATGCATCTTTGAAAAGAGATTCAATTGGGCATTTTGTTTAAAATAAGACCAATGTTATTCATGTAAAACAGAGGTTGACAAACTTTCTTCTGTAAAGGGACAGCTAGTACATCTTTTAGACTTCGTGGGCCATATGGTCTATATGGCAACTACTAAATTGTTGAAAGCTGTCTCCCTAAATATTACCAACACAATCTGTTGATAAGGCAAAGCTGAGTTTATTGCTTACCACTAGGAGACAGGACACATCTGTAAAACTTTGGCAGTATCACAGATGGAGGGAGGTATATTTGTTGAGAATTGGAAATTTTGTTTGCAGATCTTTCATTGCGATGCTTTGATTAGATTATGATTGGGTAAGGATGACATAATAGTCCAGGATTGGGAAAAACAATAGGGAGATGAGTTGAAGTGAATAACTCAAAGAATTTTAGGGCCCAAACTGTTTGTTGATGATTTCCATTAAAGAGTTGATGGGTTTAGGGGTGCCTGGGTGGCTCAGTCGGTTAAGCATCCGACTTTGGCTCGGGTCATGATCTCATGGTTTGTGAGTTCAAGCCCTGTGTCAGGCTCTGTGTTGACAGCTCGGAGCCTGGAGCCTGCTTCGAGTTCTGTGTCTCCTTCTCTCTCTCCCCCTCCCCAACTTGTGCTCTGTTTTCTATGTCTCTCAAAAAACAAATAAATGTATTTTTTTTTCAAAGAGTTGATGGGTCTTTCAGATCTTGTAATGAATAACCAAGCTATTTGCCTGGATATAGGGGTCTTAGAATATCAAAAGTATGCTAATAAAGATTGTGGAATAGCAACACATGTTACTGTAGGTGATAAGGTGTCCTTTGCATTCTCCACATCCAGGCTGGGAGTGGGGTAGACATTTTTGGTTCTCAGAACTCCGATGGTACAGCACCAAAGCAGCCACAGGCACTGCATTATCAAATGAGAAGAGCTATGTGTTTAAAAAAAAAAAAAGAAAGAAAGAAAAAAAAAACTTTATATGTAGAAACTAAAATATGAAACTTTTATAATTTTCAAGTCACAAAATTGTATTCTTCCTCTGATTCTCTGCAAACATTTAAAAGCAACACACACACAAAAGTTTTATTCTGTAGGGTCTACAACAGGCAACTGGATTGAGGGCCATAGTTTGCTGAAACCTGATTTACAGGGCTAAAGGGACTATGGTGTATATGGAGTAGAACACTTGAACAATATTTTATTAAGTTTAATTTTACTTTGAGAAACTATGGCATAAAATTTCTCTGATTTGGGGGAAAAAGATGCTCATGTCTTGATTGGGGAGCGGGAGGTGGAGGGAGCTGCATTTTTCCAAAGATTACATTTGTTTTGTATAGTCCTTTCCAATCAGTTTAAACATAGGACCACTTAAAGATTATTGCTCAATTTGGTGCTTTGCAGACCGCTCACATCGTGCAAATTTGCATCAGTGTGTATAGGCTTCTGATTAGGAATTCCTCAAGGAGATACTTACTTTACAAACTGGAATAAATCCTGAGACCAGGTGCATCCTCACCATTTGAGTGGCTGGGATAAGAGCACGAGCGTAGGTCGCTGGCCTGCAGTCCACTCTACTTTTCTAACTCGCAGTTGCATTCCGTACCAACAAGGTCACTGACACCATCACTGGAACGGTGCAGCACCTATGTGGTAAGTTTCATAAGCACCACCCCACCTGGAGAATGTCCAGGCTCCCCTTGGACAAGCCTCAAGCCTAGGAGCACAAGTGCTGACGGTATACTCTGCCTTATGAAAGGCACCGAATACAGCGTTACGGCTATTGGGCAGGGAATTCTAGGATCCTGATATCCAGAGTGTGAAGTGATACGGATTCTGGATGTCAAGTCCACCAAACAGCTGAAAGTGGAAGTCCCCATTTCCTGTTCAAACCCCCTTTGATAGTCATAATATAAAAGGTATAGAACCAGAGGTCCTGGGTGGCTCGGTCGGTTAAGCGTCCGGCTCTTGGTTTTGGCTCAGGTCATGACCTCACAGTTTGCGAGTTCAAGCCCCATATGGGGCTCTGTGCTGACAGTGTGGAGCCTGCTTGGGATTCTCTCTCCTCTCTCTCTGCTCCTCCCCTGCACTCAGTCTCTCTCTCTCCCTCTCTCTCTCTCTCTCTCTCTCTGTCAAAATAAAGAAACTTTAAAAATGTAACTTAAAAATAAATAAAAGATACAGAATCATTCTTTTGTCAGATTCCTCATTTGCATTTTCTCTTTTCCATGTGATTTTCAGCTCTAGGAGATGTTTTATTGGAGGTAAAGTAATAACAGCTCTAACTCAACATTTTCATCTTTGGCAGAAGATCATTTTTTAATGTTGATTATATTTCTAAATAATTAAATACAATAACTGATTTTCAAATCTTCCATGTCTGGTTTTGGTTTAATAATATTCATCTTCAGTGCCTTCTTACCAATCATGTCTTTCTACAGGAGGAAATTAGATTGTAGTATATTTTTTATAAGAGTGAAATTGGCTTTATTATCATTTCCAGTTTACACGGATTAATGTTTTATTTTATTTTTCTCATAAAGACTGAAACTCCAAGTTTGTCTGGTTGATGTAGCAAAGGTAATTATACCAAGAATATATGGCTCAGAAAAAAAAAAAAGAGCTTTACAATAACTCCCAGTTAACATATTTTTATGTCTCTACTTCACAGCAAGGAACTCTTTTCATTGTAGAGTTTGTAGTGGCTCTGTGAAAGTATGTGAATTGCACTGGAATAAAGAATTCATTCGCGTGCATATTGAAAAATAAAGACAAGCTTTATAAAACAGCTGGAGATACACAGCTATATGTAGATATAACAACTGTTTGCAGGCACCCTATATTCTGAAAGCATACATATATTTTAAAAACTGAACAAAAGGCAAACAAACTAGAAGCCCAAGTGCAAATAGATAGAATTTTTTATTTTAGGAATCAGTTTTACATTATGGATATAAAACTTAAAATGTACCATAAGCATTCAGGTGGACATATTTGAAATACAGCAAGTTATTGAGGCATTGTTTAAAGACATACAGGAGCAAGAAAAAAAGGAAGACTTTTTAGTTGTAGAAATACTTATACTCTCACATTATTCTATATTCTTAGGTTACCAGAAAAATTAATAAGTACTTAAAAAATTAAGAGACTGTGAAAATATTCTAAGCAGCATCCTTTATTTATCTAGTGTGGAATTGACTTTGTATGGCTTGCAACTTGGGAATTTCCATAAAGAATGTGGTTCATCATTCAATCATATTTGAATCTTTTCCCGAAATCTATTTGATCTGGATCTAATAATATAGTAACATATGAGTCTTATTCGCTCAATCAATAACTACATAGTTATAAACTCTTCCTATTTTTACAACCATCAATAATGCCATTTTGGTCTGCTCTTGTGCCATCATTTCTGGCTCTCTGCTTTGTTCTTTCTGTTCCAATAATATAAAAATCTGCACATTCTGCTTGGTTTCTTGTCAATAGACCATGGTTCTCACCCTCTCCTTTGCTCCTACTGTTCCCTCTCCATCCTACTAGCTCCTCTGTACGAGTCACTTGTCTCTGCTACCAAGTTACTTGGTGCGTATTTTTTAAAATGTTTTTAGTGTTTATTTATTTTCGAGAGAGACAGAACATGAGTGGGGAGGGTCAGAGAGAGAGGGAGACACAGAATCCAAAGCAGGCTCCAGGCTCTGAGCTGTCAACACAGAGCCCAACGAGGGGCTCAAACTCACGAACCATGAAATCATGACCTGAGCCGAAGTTGGACGCTTAGCCAACTGTGTCACCCAGACGCCCCACTTGGTGTATATTTTAATTGTGCCACTGGTTGGTCTGTAGTTTTGTACCATCATGGTTGGAAAATACACTTGGTATGATTTCAATCTTTCTAAATCTGTAATATTTGTTATGTCTCTTTTTATGTGATTTAACCAGGGGATTCTTCTGTATGTATGTACTTGAAGAATATGCATATTCTATTATTCTTGGATGGAAGGCTTTATATGTATCTTTTAGAACCATGTATTCTAAAGTATGTTTCAAATAAAAAAAATTGTTCTTGTTAAAAAAATACTTTAAGTGAGGGTACTCATTTAAAATAAAGCTTATCAGAGGGGAGGTAAGTGGGTGAATGGGTGAAATAGGTAAAGGGGATGAAGGAGATACTGTGATGAGCACTAACGATGTAGAGAATTATTGAATCGCTATATTGTACACTTAAAGCTACTATAATGCTGTATGTTAACTGTACTGTAACTAAAATTTTAAAAATTAATAAAAAAATCATTTAAAATAATAAATTAGAAAATAACTAAACTAAACTAAAATAAGCTACTAATGGTGGAGAGACATAATTTATTTCAACGATATTTTGATGTGGATGGAGGGACAATGGCCAAATCAATCTTAGCATCACCCAGAATTGTGACTGTGATGATAGAAATGTCAATTTTGGTCCCCAGTCCCCCTAGCTTCTGAGTGTGGCAGCTAAATCAGTAGCTCCCAGAGAACAAGAACAAGGGCAGAGGAGAAAATGTAGAAGAATAACAAGAATTCAGAGATAAGTATCTAGCATTCTAGAAACTTATTAAGTTTCTAAAACGTTCTGTTCGGGGCGGCTTACTTTATTTATTTGGGAAATCATATAGTGACTTTTTTTACTATTTAGCATAATTTAAATAATAACGATAAAATATAATATTTATTACAATAAATTATATGCAATATGTTCATACATACATAATAAAATATATTATGTATAATATAAATATATGTAAATATACTATACTTTATATATAATATATATATAAATAAACGTTCTCAGTTATACATAAAATTTCATTAAGTCTGAGCATCATACATCTTCTGTTACCCCTGGAAAAAATAGATGCAATGTTTCGGTAAACTACTTGCTTATCAACTAAAATACTCTTCTTCATATAAGTTCACTTATATGATACCGCTGATATATTTTACAGCTTTATAACCATAATCAGTTTACTTTTTCTAAGTCTATGTCCTCTCTCACCGTTTCGAAGGGTTTTTGTAACAGCGATACTGAAATATCAAAATTACAAATATAAGATATCCTACATATAAAGAAAAAAAAAGCATAATCTACACAGCCTTCTAGTTTGGACTACATAATTAAGGAGCTTAGAGAAATAATGAATTTGTAGCTACAACTTGTTTAAAAATCTCGTAATTCCTTGAAGACTCTAGACTGGATGTATTTTCTACGTGTTTGATTAGAAAGGGAAACCTAGGGATACAAGTAATACAAAAGACATATTTAAAGGAGCATCTGGGTGGCTCAGTCGGTTAAGCATATTACTCTTGATCTAGGCTTAGGTCATGATCTCAAGGTTCAGGAGATCAAGCCCCACATCAGGCTCTGCACTTACAGCATGGAGCCTGCTTGGGATTCTGTCTCCCTCTCTCTCTCTGCCTAACCACCCCCCCTCCATACCCACACACCCGGCCACTAGCGCTTTCTCTCTCTCAAAATAAATAAATATTTTAAAAAAGACATATTTAAATAAATTTGTTTCCTACATTTTTCTGTACAATAGTGGATGTAAATGGAAATAGAATGATTAAAAATGGAGTTAGAAGGAAAATAGAGTATGAAACCCTCCCTCATTTTTTTATAAATTTCAGATTTAAGTACATCCAATATTCGCTCTCTATGAAAGGAACAAGTATAACATTGTAGGCCAAAAGTCACTCTTGGGTAATAAGCTGGTTTGTTTTCAAAGATCCAATACATGACATAACTGAAGTTGGAATAAATTTAAGAGTTTGGAAGTAGCAAGTGAGTATAACACTTGGTTTACTTGTTCAGCTTACAGTTTAATCAGCTGATATTACCATTGCACACTGAAAACATCACTGGAATATGCTAAATCAAGAAAAATTGGGGTGCCTGGGTGGCTCAGTCGGTTAAGCGTCCGACTTTGGCTCAGGTCATGATTTCCTGGTTCTTGAGTTCGAGCACCGCGTTGGGCTCTGTGCTGACAGCTTAGAGCCTGGAGCCTGCTTCGGATTCTGTGTCTCCCTCTCTCTCTGACCCTCCCCCGTTCATGCTCTGTCTCTCTCTGTCTCAAAAATAAATAAACATTAATAAAAAATTTTAAAGAAAAATTTACCAAATATTGTATGCTAAATTGTATTATACCTCGCCAGCCCCTTCCCCCAAAAATCATAGTTTGAAGTTTAACTTCCAATGCGTCTGTATTTGCTGCTAGTGCCTTTAGGAGGTAAAGTTAAATGGGGTTATAAAGGTGGGGCTCTAATTCAATAGGACTAGTGTCCTTATAAGAAGAGGAGGAGACATCAGGAGTGAGAGCACATAGAAGAAAAGCCATGTGAAGACACAGGGAGAAGGTGGCCCTCTGCCAGTCAAAGAAGAGAAGTCTTCCGAGACACCAACCATGCTATCTCCTTGATCTTGAACTTCCAGCCTCCAGAATTGTGAACACATATATTTCTGTTCTTTAAATCCCTGTCTGTGGTGTTATATGTAAGTGTTGATCACTAGAGTCTACTCCTGAGATAAATATTACACTATATGTTAGCTAACAGGGATTTAAATAAAAACTTGAAACAAAAAATATAAAAATGAAAGTAAATCCCCCAGTCCGTGGTATTCTGTTATGGCAACCTGAGCAGACTAATACACAAAATAGTATTGTTTCTTTGATTTGTACATTTTGCTCCTTGGAGAAATAGGTGGTAGTTCCAAAGGTTCCTTGTTCTAGATTGTTCACTTTTGTCTGCCTTCATATCCAGCTTTCAACGTATCCAGCTCTATATTTAAAATACTCCTTAGCTGTACAAAATATGTTATAACTGAATTTTATGTATGTCAGTTAAAAGTAATACTTTTAGTGGTGCCTGGGTGGCTCAGTCAGTTAAGCGTCTGACTTTGGCTCAGGTCATGATTTCCTGGTTCTTGAGTTTGAGCCCCATATAGGGCTCTGTGATGATTTCCTCTCTCTCTCTCTCCCTGTCAAAAATAAATAAACTTAAAAAAAAAGTAATAATTTCGTCCTAGTTCTTTCAAACAATAACAGGTTTCTTTAAAAAAAAATTAAGTTTATTTATGTTTGAGAGAGAGACACACAGAGTGTGAACAGGGGAGGGGCAGAGAGAGAGGGAGACACAGAATCTGAGGCAGGCTCCAGGCTCTGAGCTGTCAGCAAAGAGCCCCACGTGGGGCTTGAACCCATGAACCATAAGATCATGGCCTGAGCCTAAGTCAGACACTCAATCAACTAAGCCACCCAAGCACTCCCAAGCTTCTGAAAGTAATTGCTTTTTTTTTAAATATCACTTTAAAAAAATAAAAAAAAATAAATTAAAAAAATTAAAAAAAATAAAATATCGCTTTACTCAATAAATGTGGATGTAAACTGAATAGATATTTTTTAAATACTTTAAGGAATTTTAAAAGGTTACAGTTGTAATGTTTTATTTTTTAATTGTTTAAATATTAGATAATATGTTTAAATTATCTGAGTAAGAGTGCTTGCCTTTACAAAATGGAGGAAATCATTTTGACGTCACTTAAATGCAAATTTCTCTACAGTGTTTGCAGGTCAGATTTTTTTTTTTAGTCTTTTGCAGATATTAAACTTTGCTTTTTACAAGGATAGAGAAGCAATTTATTAAGGTTATTTTACTGGTGATTTTCCATACATGTCTTACTTTCATTGACAATAACTAATTTAATAAGGTATATTTCAGTATGATATTGAGGACCAGACATGCTGAATTCTAAGTCATATAACTCCTGGCAAGACTCCTTCTTAATAGTACTGTTTCAACATAAGTTCATATGCTTGTACTCTTATGTCCAACTGCTTTATTCTCTAGAGCATTGAAATGAAACTGAGTCTTTCTCTTTTCAGTTCATTGGGTTCTGAATCAAAGTCAATGAATTAATCCTCTTGTTTTGGGAATTTATGGCCAAAGAAGTTCCTAGAAAACATTTTGTGTTACCGAAGACATAGCGGTAACAGTAAAATTTCCTCCAGAATATCCAATAAAAACCGCTCCCAAGAGTGTGGTTTTTTTCTTAGAGACTACATGTCAGCTATGTTCTCTCAAAAATTTAGCACATCATTCACTCTTTACTATACCTGGACATCTTATTATCGATGATCCTTTTAAGAAAAGTAATGGAAGCAACTTGCACATAGAGTAATAATATTCTTCTCAAATAAAAGTTATAAATTAGTTAAAAAGTTATAAATTACTGTGAGACTTGAGTTCTAGTATTTGAAATGGTTTCATATTTTAAATTTATATACTTGAACTGCAAATCGAAATTAGCAAGCATAAATCAAACTATAACTTGCAAAAAAGGCATTTGGATTGTAACAAACAATATAAATAAATTTTTTAATTACAAAAACCACAATAAACTGAAGATCAGATACAGTTAAATATTTGTGAGAGGGATACTTACCAAAATTTAATTTGCAAATTAACCTTGTGGTATAGTACTCTTGCAGAGATGCAATCCTCTCTAATCCCCTATGCGTTATAAGGAGAAAATATGAGGAATGAGATCTGAATTTACTCAACTTATTAATTTGGATACTGCTCTGAAGAGGTGATATGCTCTACATTTCACCACCTGGATGGGTGTGGGTTATGTGAAAACTCCCCAATGAATATGATCTCAGTTTTCCTTCTCTTTGTTCCATTGTTGCTCAGACTGTCAAGAATAGCAGAGCAGCTACTGTACACTCTTTTAGAACTCAGGCTACACAACTGCCTGTTTTAAATAGTCTTCTCTGTGGTTCTTTTTGTTTCCTTTTGTCTTAGGAGACATATCTGGGAAAATGTTGTTATGGCTGATGTCAGTGAAATTACTGCCTGTGTTCTCTGCTAGGATATTTATGTTTTCAGATCTTTAATCCATTTGGAATTTATTTTATGTATGATGTCAGAAAGTGGTCCAGTTTCACTTTTTTTACATGCAGTTGTCCAGTTTTCCCAGCACCATTTATTGAAGAGTTTACCCTTTCCCCTTATTACACAATATTGCTTCCTTTGTCAGAGATTAATTGACCATGTTAATTGTCGGTTTATTTCTGGAGTCTCTATTCTGCTCTATTGATCTATGTCTATTTTTGTGCCAATACCATACTGTTTTTATTACTACAAATCTGTAGTATATCTTGAAATAAACTGCTGGACTACATAAAAAAAAAAAAGCTTTTGCAGAGCAAAGGGAACAATCAACAAAACAAAAAGACAACCTACTAAATGGAAGAAGGTATTTGCAAATGAAATATCCAATAAAGGGTTAACAGCCAAACTATAAAAAAGGTATAGAACCTCAATACCCAAAAAATCTGATTAAAAAATAGGTAAATGACCCAACTGATATTTTTCCGAACAAGATATCCAGATGGCCAACAGACACATGAGAGATGCTCAACATCACAAATTATAAGGGAAATGCAAATCAAAACCATGATGAGATGTCACTTTGCATCAGTGAGAATAGGCAAAATCAAAATGATGAGAAATAATCAGTGTTGGTGAGGATATGCAGAAAAAGAAATCCTTGTATGCTGGTGGTAAGAATGTAAACTGGTGCAGCCACTATGGAAAACAGTAGGGAGATTTCTCAGGAAATTAAACATAGAAATACCACATGATCCAATAATTCAACTACTGGGTATTTACAAAAAAGAAAATGAAAACACTAATTAGAAAAGATATATGCAACTTGATGTTTATTGCAGCATTATTTATAATAACCAAGATATGGAAGCAACCTAGGTGTCATTAATAGACACATGTATAAAAATGCTAGATGATATAGACTATAAATATAAATATAGGTGTAGGTATAGATATGGATGATATAGATGATATAGAGATAGACAGGTAATGGGATATTACACAGCCATAAAAAAGGATGACACCTAGCCATTCGAGGCAACCTGGATGGGCCTCGACGGTAACATGCTAAGTAAAATAAGTTAGACTGAGAAAGACAAGCACCATATGATTCCACTTATGACTGGAAAGAAACAAAACAAAAATGAATAAACAAGCAAAAAGCAGAATCAGACCTATAAATGCAGAGAACAAACCAGTGGTTGCCCGAGGGGTTGGATGCAAAGGAGCGAAGGGAAACAGGAGATACAGGGTTCTAGTTATGGGATGAATAAGTCACAGGAGCAAAAGACACATCATAGGGATACAGTCAACGATATCGTGATTGCAATGTACTGGGGGAGATGGTAGCTACAGGGGTGGTGAACAAAGCATAATGTGTAAACTTGTCAAATCACTAAGTTGTACACCCGAAACTAATGTGATATTGTGTGTCAACGTGCACAAATGAAGTCATAAATAAATAATAAATAATAAATAAATAAATAAACCAAATAAATAAGATTCACTTCAAAATAAATAAACCCATAAATAATTGTTGGGTCTCTGACTTCTTCCGCCTGATTTTTACATCGTTGCGGCAGTTTTACTCATACACTCATCATTTGCTTCTTCATAGGCAAATTCACAACAGACTTACAACAAAACCTATGCATATGTTTTCAGTGATACTGCAACTCAGTCCTATCATTCTTATATAATATATGTCTCTACTCCAAGTCTGTATGAGCATTTTTCTTCTAAGATTGGCAATGCTCTATTTTACCAAGTCCAGGTAATGCACTTTGGTAATAAACTTTCTAGAACTCATGGGAGCATATGACATAGTTGATGCTTCTCAACATCTCGAAACACTTTTATCCGGCAGTTTCTGGGACACTGAATATTCCAGACTTTCCCTCTGACAGACTGAGCTTTTTGTTGTTGTTGTTGTTGATGATGAATTCACTCAGGGTGTATTTTCACTTCTCTCTCATTCTCTCCCTTGGTGACCTAATCTATGTCCTTTGACTTTAAATATAATTTAAATATTGACTCATAAATTTCTATCGCACATGCAATTTCTCTGCTAAGCCGCAGACACTTTTATCTAACCACTCGGTTCGCAGTTCCACTCTTAATCTTTTCCACTCAATTCTCCAGAGAGTAAGAAACCTAATTGTTTATAAACTATTCATCACATCTTATGACTCCAGTCCTGTAAAACCTTCTACACTTTTCCCTGCAACCCCAATACAACCCAATTTGAAGATGCCTTTTGTGACTTTGCTCTTGTGTTTGTTTTCCTCTCTGAATTCACTCCTGAACCACCTCTCCTCTCCTTCATGGAGTCTACCCATACCACTTTCCTTTTAGCTCTTAGAAGATGATCAGTCCTTCTCCATGTCAGATTTTTATGTGTTGTCCCCTCTGCTTTAAATGTCTCCCCACACTCTTCTTGGAGTGCAAAAGCCCGTTTTTTATGTTGTTGTTTGTCATCTCTCTGAAGCAGAACTTTCTCCTCACAATCTGTTCATGGCCTTTATATTACACATCACAATTTTAACCACATGAATTGTATTTACATAACCAGATGTTAACCCTGGTTTCCCCACAAAGGTGTAATATACAGTTTAAGAAAGCAAGCACTGTCTCTTTGTTCCCAAGTGCTGTCCTTAGTGCCTGATGTATAATGGACACACAATTAATGTGAGTCCAGTGAGTGGAAGATAAGGAGAAATCATCAAAAAGTGTTGAAATGGAAGGATATAAAACAAATTTCTTTTACCAGGCAACAATATGGAACTGCGGTTCTTGATTTCTTTAAGAAGAGTTCAACTAACGTCATCACTGTAAGATACCTTAACGAAAGGTTGGCTATTTAAGGGAAGGCTAAACACTATCATAATTCGGTTACTGATTTGTTCACAAGTATTTATAAAACATCTATGCTGAGGTACTGGAGATAAAACTGTAAATAGGACAAAGATCCTGCCCTTAATTTAATATAAAACACAGTGAAGCATGTACTTATTTAAATAGTGTTTTATAGGGGAACCTGGGTCCCTCAGCCAGTTAAGTGCCTGACTCTTGGTTTCTACTCAAGTCATGATCTCAGGGCCATGGGATAGAGCCTTGCATCGGGTTCTTTGCTGGGCACAGAGACTGCTTAAGATTCTCTCTCCCTCTCTCTCTCTGTTCTTCTCTCTCTCTGCCCATCCTCCATTCATGCTCTTTCTTTTTCTCTCTAAAGTTAAAAAAAAAAAGAATAATAAATAAACAAATAGTGCATTGTAATGTTGGTATGTGGAAATATTTTTACAAACCCATTGATAATCACACAAATTTGACTGATATAAACAAAAAGGTCCAAGGAAAGATATTCAAAAGAAACAGCGGGTCATCCGATGGGCAAATAGACGAAGAGATTTTATGTAGAAGAAAGAAAATGCAGAAAGGCCCAGAAACATGATAAGTCATGATAGATGGTGAGAACATTGAATAATTTTGTTTTGGTTTGGTAAAATATAGACTTTGTATGTATGTATATGAGTGCTACACACATTCATGAGTGCGTGTGTATGTGTGTGTGTGTGTGTGTGTGTGTGTGTGTGTGCATGTGTGCTGAAGCAGTGGTTGGTAGTGACTGAAAGTGTTTCCTGGGGATCTTGAAAGGTTTGTAAGCCATCTTAAAGTCGTTGGCCTTTCTTCTGTAGACAAACATGTAAGGCATACATGTGTTTTAAACTTGTTCAGCTGAATGTAGTTTAATCATTAAAAATAAACAAGTAAACAAAAACTATTACTCATAGTTTTTCCAATATAGACAAACCTCCAGAAAGACAGTTAGTTTATCAATAAAGGCATTACCTAGATATAAATGCTCCCACATTCTCTAATAAGTTGCATCCACTAACATAACTGGAATTCACCCAAAAGCAGAGATTGAATCAAAGGATAGTAGACTGGTTTTTTAGGAAAGCTATTTTCTGTAGTACGAATAAAAGGCAAAAGCACCAAAACACTGTATACAGGAATTATAAAGTTGGCTACCTTCAGGTGACCAGTGCTCAGTCTCACAGAAAAGACAGAGAAGCATTATGTATCTCAAAACTATTTTTGCCCAGAGGCAACAAACGGAAGATCTTGTTCACTGATTTCTGTTCCCACGTGGGTCAAGGGTGGTTCCTCAGGTGTTAACATGGCTGTACTCGTGTGTTGCACCTGCTAGGGTATGAAGATCCCTGCCGATGCTCCATGTGGCAGCATCAGGGGAATGCTCCAGGACAGGAGATACAATGTTGGGTGCACTCTTCTGAAAAGGGAAGGTCAAGTCTCTCGGCTACATGCAACTTCTCAGAGCTGCTGAGAACTGGGTGCTAGAACCGTAGCCATAAAGAGATGTCTTGCACTCCCACATACCAGAAACCATCTTACAAGGTAATTGTTAAGGGCCTCTTCATTTCCATAATAGCTGAATGTCTGGTAGAAATTACACAACTAAGACAACTTAGTGACAAAATTTTTTACTCTTCTACTCATTGCTGACACAGCCTCTCTCTCTCTCTCTCTCTCTCTCTCTCTCTCACACACACACACACACACACACACACACACACACACACACATTCTGTCTTGTAGGCAAGCTCTGTCACATCGATTTGGATACAGATTGCAACTTGCTGGCAAGGTGAAATTCACACTGTCTTTCCCAGCTCAGGACTAACCTTGGCCTCACTGAGGGGTTTGGCTGCAAATTACTGGTGTCCCTGAAGCGTGTTTCCGGCATTGACTTGACCTCAACAGAGGGTCTTTCTGCCAGGACATGAGCAATTCTGTTTTTCCCCTCTTTCCTTGAGTGGAATTTTCGTTTTAATCTCTTTGCAAGAATCATCAGCATGCCTGCCAGTTAGTGTTTAAGAAAATGTTTGTCAAGATCTTTAAAGTTATTACATTTTTTTCTTTTTCATTTGGAAGGAAAAGGACAATTTTTTGGAATATGAAAAAGAGAAAGGATTCATGTGGAAGGGTGATTCCTGTGAGAGCTGTTGAGACTAATCTTCCTTGAATGCTCATGACTCCTTATAACAAGGACTGAAACCGTTCTCTTTTCAAATGGATTATTTTTTTTTTAAATAGCCTATTCAGTTGGATGGCAATTTAGATGCTTGTAACTTTCTTGATTTTCAAGCTTATAGTGAACCCAATTTATCCTTGGAAACATTACTTCCCCAATGCATGTTAGAGAGAATAAGAGAGAGAGAAACACTACAACACCAAAGATTTGGTAAAACTAAAGGAAATTTATCTCCGTTGTTTACAGATTGAATATAAAATTGAACAGTGGTAAAAGTAAAGTAAATTTATCTCCATGGTTTATGGATTGAACATAAAATTGAATATAAAATTGATTACGGATTTTTATTTCCAGTATCAACGGCAGATAACGTAGATATGAGATGTTGTTGCAACTACAGAAAACACAATAGCA
Organism: Panthera tigris; assembly: GCF_018350195.1. Lineage (NCBI taxonomy): Eukaryota > Metazoa > Chordata > Mammalia > Carnivora > Felidae > Panthera > Panthera tigris. The sequence continues at coordinate 177,888,321 of NC_056663.1, read as the reverse complement.
ATAGTGAAAAAATAATAACTATCATCGGACTGCTATCTAGAAAGCACATCAAATCAGAGGACTGCTGCTAGAATATATCTTACTTTGACTATTTCGCTTGTTAAGGAAATTCCTAAAATTGGTTACATCTAATGTACCGGATGCTACACTGCTCATGTCACTTGAGAAATTGTGCAAATAAAAAAAAATAGCAAATACATTTTACACTTGACTACCATTCGACTACTGCGAAACGATCAGTTGTGCGTTATTTATATCTTCTAATGCAATAGATTGAATGCGGTGCAATTCCAGGTATTTCTGGAACTCATGCCATATTCAGTGAAACACACTATTTCTCCCCTTTTTTTCTATTTCTCAGAAAGGATCAAAAGCACAACAAGTGGATTCAAAGAAGAGCTTTTTGAATGTCTCACCTTAAAACCTTGTTACTCCCACAGTGGCTAACCTCCGATTTCACTTCACTGCCATGGTAGCAAAAATTGCGTCTTTTTATATTCTTCAAAGGAATTCTAACAGCCCTCTTTTTAACTTTGATTCTTTGTGTTTGTACTTAGCTTTAGAGTTAAGAAAGAACAGAAATCCTCTAATATTCTTCAGAAAGCCCATACTAAAGATTATCAGTAAATTTAATAGGCTTAATGCTATATTTACATAAGTAAAAGGAATAACTTTGTTAGTAGAACTACTTCATTTTATACACAATTTTGAAAAACAAAAGCCTTATATCTTCATGAGACTCCATCCGTAGCATTTTTAAAAACTGAATATTGAGTAGATCAAGTGAAAGAACATTGCTCTAAACTGCAAGTTTATACAACCACCCCCACGACGTGCCCAACTGAGTCACATCCGGGCAAGTGACTGACTTTGCCTGATCTATACCAGCCTGTGTGTTCTTTGACTGCCCCACCCCTCCTTCTGCTAGCAGTTTTCTCTAGAGGTAAGCAGACATCACACCAACCCATAGTAGTTCACTGTTACTGTCAAGAGATAAGCTGTGTATAAAAATCTCTGAGTATAGTGACTACGTGGCCATCTTTGCTATGTTTTGGTCAACTCAACTTAAATAATTAGGAAGCAAAATCAATATTGTGTGGGATACGGATTATCCATTCTTTTGCAAGTAGAGGGGCTGATTAATTTTTCCTTCTTTTCATCTTGCATTTTCAAGGGTTCAACATTGTGTCCGCAATACAAATTTCTTTGAGCATGTTACTTAAATTGTCTGAATCTGTCCCTTCATTTGTAGAAGTGAGACCTGGGGGCATGGGTCTGATCATACCTGCACAGACTGATTTGAGTTTGGTGGATGAGTATGTTTACTATCCTTGGTATATATCTTGCCATTTAGTAAGCAGTCAACATTTGAAAGCCAGCACCCGTCCTTATTTCCACTCATTGTTTCACTTGTCTCTTCACCATTTTAAGGCGCTGTCATTTTTGGTTCAGAGGATATTGCTTTTCTGTCCATCTCACATTTTCAAAATCTATGTATAATTTTTTGAACCGCTTGTCACTTGAGAGAAAGAGTCAGGCACGCTTTCACCGCAGTTCTTTGATGGCCGTGTTTAAATGAGGTGTCTGTTGCCTTCTGGTGGGAATCATATCTACCGCTATTGTCTTCTGCTTTCTATCTCGCTCACTCTGTAGAACTTAACCTTTCATGTTTTCTGGTCCTTGTTACCTCTGCTCACTGGTTGGGGCTATTCCATTTCAGTTAACCAGACGGCTGTTCATACAACCAGTCACCTTATTTCTTCTGCTTATTTTTAACTGACAACACCTATTTTGATGTGTCATTTTCAGGCCAACGGAGACCTGCACTCTAGAATTCAAGTTTTGAAAATTCTATTGGAAATTATAACATTAAGAATAGCTTGGTTTTTTAAATATTGTTTTAATGTTTATGTATTGATGTATTTATTTATTTAGAGAGGGAGAGGGGCAGAGAGAGAGGAGAGAGAGAATCCCAAGCAAGCTCCCACTGTGAGCACAGAGTCCGATGCAGGGCTGGAACTCACGAACTGTGGGATCATGACCTGAGCTGAAATCAAGAGTTGGCTGCTTAACCCGCTGAGCCACCCAGGTGCCCCCGAAGGCTGATACTTTTAACATAGCCCAAATGATTTGAGTTGAATTGCTATGTCAATATGTTTGGGGGCTGGAAACAAAAATAATTGTTGGTAGTTGTCGTTGGTTGTTGTTGTTGTTGTTGTTGTTGTTGTTTTTCACTAACAGAAGGGAATTGGAGGCAATGTGAAAACACAGCTTTATAACATGGCAGGGATGAAGTGTTCTGTGAGAACATATTGAAATTAGATCGTAGCTTGGAGGCCAGGTATTTTTCAGAGGCAGCAATGGTATATGATCTGCAGCATTAATCCTGACTCTGTGATTGATGCTGGCTCCCATTGGTGACATGGATAAGCATCATCTCCTTCTTTGTTTATCATCCAATTTCATGAGATAACATATAGAAAACATGCATAAAGTCAATAAAGAAAATAATTTTTGTTGTTCAATATTTGAAAATTTCCAGGGGCAAATGTATAAGAGTAGCACAACCTTTAAGTCACTTCATCAATTAGTTTTATGTGATAAACTCTTTGGTTTTTAATTTCCTTTTAATAGCATTGCTATGCTTGCCAAGGAATGTTAAGTTACTTTCTATTACTTTATATTTCATAGATATCTTCATCTTTCGCAATTTGAATGTTTTCAGTTCTATGCTAAAAATCAAGCAAATACTTAATGTCCAGACTAAAATTCATTGCCTTGTTGGATGCATTTGGTGGGCTTTTAGCCCTTAGTAAATTTGAACACTAATTCAGTTTGATAAATGTGATTATAAAATCTTTAGAGAGATACTTAAAATCCTGAAATTTCATATTTGAAAATCTTATTAAATTTTACACATGGAAAAATCTTTTATACATAGAATAATGAAAACATACAAGAGGCTGCTTTATAATTCTAGGGCTGGAAAGTTGAACTAAATAATTTCCTTGCGGCAATACAATTATGCTTGGACTGCAGAGAAAGAAAGGTACTAAAAAGACGTCATCCAAAACAGAATGAAATAAAAATTATTGTTGATATTGTTACCAAAATACAGAGAGAATAAAGACAAAAGGATGAGTTATTTTGACCAAGAAAAATGGCACATAAGTTGGACTGAAAGAGTGGATAAAACATCAAGAAGACAACTACAGCAACAAAATAAATAAAGAAGGAGACACTCAGGGTAGGATAGCTGAAGATACCAGGATGTGTCAAGAGCTCGCTAAGTCATACAATGTAGCAGCTGTTTCTACCTGTTCGCCTGGAATCATAATAAAAGTTTAGATTTCTCTTACAGACCATACCCAAAAAAAAATCAATATTGTTTGTGTGGAAACGTGATATTGTTGGTATTATGCTTTCTGAAGTCAAACGGAGGAAGAGTGAATCAACGAGATAAGTGTGAGGAGACATGGAGAAAGAACAGTGAAGGCACTGTTTAACAAGCAATCACGAATTCCTTAGCAAAACAATCAATTAGAAGCATGGAGGAAGGAAGGATACCACTAGTCGCAGTCGGATTGCATAATGCATAAAGTGGTTTTATAATTCATTGTTTCCTTAGTTTTGGTTTTCTTTGCAGGTAACTTTCATTTGACACTGTTGAAGATATTTAATTCATACGTACCGTGTCACTGTGCTCAACTACGACGGCAATCCTTAGAAACATCCATTTCATCTTTAGGTTTTATAACTTGGTGCCTTGTGTCTGTGCCCATCTGCTTCCATGGCATACTGCCTACTCAAGGATTGGTAGGACCCTTAGCAGCAGTGGCAACAGCCTGAGGTGCCAGGTAATACTGAGTTTAAGAAAGGCGTCTTGCAGAATTTTCCTTATGACATCTGTGAAATTGGAAGAGTGCAGGAAGTCTCTTTTCTGACAGACTTGCCACACTGGCTCCACATGTCTCTGTACATTTAGTGACACCTGTTCATGATGGTGTGCCAAAGATTAAAAACTACCAAAAAAAAAAAAAAACAAACAAAACTAACTTTTCTCAATTTATGGTCATGTCAACATAACCAGGTTTTCAGATCAGTACCACAGTCATTTGGTGAATAAAAGAGTTCATACAGAGTATACTGTTTCTATATCTTATATATATTCATATATATGGTGTGTATCTCAAAAACTTTCTCTTCTATATCTGATATATTACATGTATTGTTCACTAACCCATAGCAAAAGACATAAGCTAAAAAAAAATCTGAGATACAATATAGTCTAAATTTCTAGAAGATGATCCCAAAGTAAATGAATGAGAATGAATTAGGTGTTAATTATGAAAAGCAAGTGTATTGGATAAGTCCAGATACAGAATTTGGGGGTTTTTTGTTTGTTTTTGACAGAGAGAGAGAGAGAGAGAGAGCATGCGCGCACATGCACGCAGGGGAGACTCAGAGGGAGAGGGAGAAGATCTTAAGCAGGCTCCATGCTGAGGGGGTTGGATCTCACAATCAGATCATGACCTGAACTGAAATCAAGAGTCAGATGCTTAACTGACAGAGTCACCCAGGCTCATTTAGGCTAAATATTCTTAATAGAAGAGGAATAATAGCTGTTCCCATGGAGAGAAAATCACACACACACACACACACACACACACACACACAACACAACACAATATCCTTCAAGGTCTATCATATTTTCAGAATTCGAAGAGTATCATTACTAAAATCAAACAAATAAGATTTATTATACACATTATAGCAAGCAACATGAGAATAATGTATTTTGATACTTTTAATAGCTTAATAAAAACATTTTTTTGTAATTTTAGTTTTAAATCTCATCATATGAATGAGGAAATTGAGGTGCAGAGAGGTAAACAGATTTTAGAAGGGAAGTGACAGCATATCTCTCCCTTCCTCTAAATATGCATCGCTTCATTTTTTTCCCTTTTTCCTTTCAACTTGATATCCTGTCACTGGTGGATAATGGGACGTTCATGTTCAAATACATTTTCTTGTAAAATCTTCATCAAACCTCAGTTTCCAAACTCAATCTTCATCAATTGCCTACACATCATTTCTGCTTAACTGTGTTACCTAGGAGATCATAAACTCACAACATTTAAAAATTATTTTGATTGTCATAGAAAAAATAACACTTAATCATTATTTTAGACAATTAATAGAGCATATCAAACATTGCAGACACATCAAAATTACACAATTGTTATAAAATATGTTGGGTGATCAACTATGTTGAAGTATATACTTAATCCTGGGCCAGTTTCACTTTTTTGTGCTTATGTATATGTTAATAATACGGACTTAATTTTGGATCCATTGTATTTTCATTTGCTTCAAAATATTAAAACTATTATGTTTTTATATTTGCTGTATTTTGAGTTCACATGTGATTTATTTTATGTTACTTCATGAATTTTTTGAAAAACATTCTTTTTTTCTGAAAAAAAAACATTTTCTCACTGAAAATTATGTCAACATATTATGAAGTTTAAACTAAAAATTCCTCTTGCTCTTAAGGTATTATTTACCTGCACGTTCTATTATATCAATATTATTAACAATTAAGTAAACAATTCATTATATAACTTGTTTTTAACGTAAGTACTATTTTGTCTTGCTAAAATCCATTGAGTGAAACAAACAAAATATACTCTTGGGAGAATGTTCACAATGGCATTGCAAAATGCTAAAGATGAGCTTTGTATCAATTGCGCATTTCAGAGATTCTTAACGTCATAGAGTGAAATAACAAGGCCATGGGCAAAATTTAGCACCCTTTGAAGATCAAAATGTCAGTGTGGTGTTGTTTTCAGCCTATGTGTTAATTCTGAGGAATTCTTTGCAAGGTCTCTATGTAGGTGGTAAACTTGTATTTAAGCAAACCATTAATTAAGGGAAATCTAATTCAATGCCATTACTTACTTGCACAGCATTTTCGAATCTTGTTAAAACTGAGAGATGAGCTTATTCTTCATTCCATCATTCCTTAAATAATTTCTGAGTACTTACTTAATTTCTCACTTTATGCTAGGACCTACGAATGCAAAGATGAACACAGGGAGATCTCTACGCTTAAGGAGCTTCTGGCTGGGTAGGCAAGGTAGATATATTAACAATCATTTACTGTAATGTAATGCAGATATGGATTATGAATATGAATTTATCCTGTTTTGAGTAGCGATCTCATAAAGGTTTTAGGTGAAATATTAGATGACATCTGTATTTTACATCACTGGTTCTAGTGAGGGCTGGATGATGATTGAAGTGATTAATTGTCAGGAGAAAGCGGAGTCTATTTAAAGATTAATGATAATTTGAAAATTTCGTTACACTCTGTCTTTTAAGTAAGTATGTAACGCTTTATGTAAAAGTGAAATAAAACTTGAAAGTAAAAAGAGAGAAGAAAATGGATATTTGACTAGAATATAAGTTTTAGAGTTATAAGAAAAAAATGAGTGAATATCAGAAAAGCCCATATCCTTTACCTTGTAGGTGAAAACAGAGTCCCAGAAAGGTGAAGAAAAAAGCATATTACAGAAGACCCAAGTAGCGGCTAAGACATGATTTGAATCCAGGTGGAATTCTCACTTCCTCTCACAAATTACCCTAGTGACTCAGTCTAGTCCTCTGGACAAAATCTGTAATCATGGAAGAAGTGCAACCATAAACCCCCTTAAGACAGAAAATTGAGTTAGAAAAAGTCAGAATGGGCTAAGTTTTTAATTGCATCTAATTTGGGGCTTCAGTTACAAATGAAAGTGTGTTAATCATTGAAGGACGCTAGTGTTGAGTTCAAAATGAAGTTACGTGGACAATAATACCATTGTTGAAGTTGTACTATGCATGTGTGGCTAACTAAAAATGAGTAAAATTTCTTGAACCTTTTAGGTATAGAAATAAAGTCTACCCACATAAGGACAAGCAGAGGACATTTATTTGGAGCTTGCGACATCAAGGGGGCCAGCCATCATCACTTGTATTTGGCAGCCGGTAAGAGGCAGAGGAGTGGAAAACCTTCACAGCAAACAAAAGGGGAGTCTTTCCGGTGGGCTTCAAATGGAGGTTGTTGTCAAGGGAGACCTGGAAGCAGGCTGAGAAGAAGCGCAAGGCATTCTATGTAATTGGTTTAGAGACAATATATGCTTTTCTCTGGTTGGTACTGAACTAGAAAGGTCAGGGAGGAGAAAACAAAATTGAGGGAAGCTGGCAGTTACTGACTAAGTCCTGTTCATGCTGGCCACATAGCTGCAGAGTCTGGTCCCTGGCTGCTTGCTGAATCAGAGTTCTGTTTCCATTCACGATTGGACCATGATCCTTTTTCTCTTTTTATGCTCAATCTCTCACAGAAAAATACCGCAAAAGACATAAGTAGATAATGGCATCACTCCTTTTTTTTCTTAGACTCTGTCACATATTTCTTAAATTTGAATGTTTTTCTATCATCAGAAATTAAGGCAGGCTAGTGACTGAAAAAAAAAAAGGTTTTAAATATTTTAAACATTTCCTTTTAAAAAATTGTTATCTCTTAGTTTGGGCATTTTGGTCATACCAGCCCCTTGGAAAATGTGTTCATCATTGGCCTGCCCTTGCTCTTGTCCCTATGTTTACGTTGATTTACCAAAGCTGTTACTGTTTAAAAAAAAATCATTGAAAATTAAAATAAATAAATAAATAAATAAATAAATGGGCAGATGTTATTTATTTTTCTTTTTCTGATTAAATCGAATGTTCTTAGGAATTTCTGTATCATTTTTTTCACTAAATTTTCCACACTTTCTTCAAGCTCATAGTTTCTTCATTGCTTAAGCCACAAGTATTTTTAGCTAAAAATGACCCTCCCTTTTAAACCATATGAGGTACACCAGACACAAAATGATGGATTTCATAACTTGAAATAACTTTGTGTCTATAAAACTTATAGATGCATCTTTTGTTTCAAATACAGTGAGGGAGGATTACCTTCATTCAACACTTAATTTTTGTTCTTTTTTCTCCTTAACCCCAATGTACTTTCTTAAAGATAAGAGAAGGAATGGTTTCTTTATATTCAGTGATGCATATGAGGAACACACAGGCAATTATTGATGAATAATTATTATATAAAATATCCTTTATCACCTTGTCACTCTTTAACTTAACTTTTTAATTTAAATTATTTTCTATTTCAAAATATATCTTGATTAATAATAAGTACAAAAGTTTAACTTATAATCTATTTTGAATTGCTTTCTGGTGTTGGGTGATTTGGCATGGCTTTAAGATATCAAATAACCAATCCCATATGCATCAAATTTTAAACTATCATTTTGATTATTCATGTCAAAAATGTTTTAGTCTTGTTGATATGTTTCATTCAGAAGTAGTTTTGTCATTTTATCTAGATAATCTCGTCTCTGGTCTTCTTCTCTTTGGTTATATGCCACAGTTTTAGTTAGCAATGATACAAAATCATTGAGATTAGTGTACTTTGGGTGGAATGTTTTGGCATAAATCAGTTTTGCTTCAAGGGAAACAAAATTCTTCTCATGAAATATAAATGATTTTGATTTATAACCAAATGGCTGCTCAAAGATCCCTTCAGCTTAACAGTTTCCAAGCTTAATTTATTTCTTCTGATCCATCTCGTCACTGACAAGCCTCTAGAGCAAAGTACTTAAACCCCCTAATAGTCTTGTCATAAGACATTTAAGGTACATTTCTTAGCCTCTAGTTCAAACTCACTTTGCATATCTCTCTTCTTAAAAGGATGAGAACCGCAACTCTTGGCAATATCTGGGCGGATGCTAATTACATCACATTTCCAAATTATCTACGTTCACACGTTAGAAGTTATTTTCAGTAAGGGATCCACCAATATGAAGCGCATTTGTTCTCAAGATTAAAAACAAAAAAGCTTGTTTTATCCTTGCTAAATGTCACCCTCAAGAACTGTCTTAGAAAACTGCTGGTGTCCTAATGTGCACTTAAACTTTTCCCTTTCTCTGCTGTTGGTACCGGGGAGTCGGAATCTCGGTTGCCCCGTCAAAATCTATTTGGATTATTCACAAAAACATCTCCATTGCCAGTGCTGGAGACTGAGTTTTGAACTCCCTTTTTTAAAATGGTGTTTGATGCTCAAGCTTCTATGTGGTTCTCAGAGGCCATAGTTAGTTTCATAATGTTATTATTTCTTCAGAACGATATCTCTATATTGACCATTTTCACACAGTAATCAATGAGCTTTTAATTTTTTTCGGAAAAACTAACATTGTCTAATATATTTATGTGTTCATTCTCTCATTCACATATCTAATCCTTCAAAGAACATTAAGCATTTTTGTGCTAGAGACTAACACAGGTACTGGGAATAACAGAGGGATAGTAAGATATTAATTTCTAAACCAAAACCTCTATTTTTTAATAAGATGAACAAACCAGACATTTTACACAACCTAGGACATATTGCTAGTCATCAAAATCCAGAAATATAAAACCCAGGTAATTATATGCTCAGCTGTGTTTTGGTCTAACAAGCCAAAATAAAGACTGTTCTTTAGAAAACAAATACATGTGTTTCCTAGAGATTCGGTTAAGTAAAATAGACAAAGACACCTTAAAAATAAGTTATCTTTGGGGTAAGGGACATGGGGGAGATCCTTCCAACCTGTTAGCGCCCAGCTCCTTTGGGTTTCACTGATACCCTTGTCCCTGCCCAGAACCAAGTGCCAATTCTCTGGAGTCTTAATAAACTGCATGTTGCACATATAAATAAATAAATAAATAAATAAATAAATAAATAAATAATAACGAGTTATTTTTAAGTACACAGTGTCAAAAGTTTGAAGGTCAGATTAGAGTAACCGGGAAAAGGGTTTTGCTAATTTCAAACTATTGTTTATAGAGATTTGAGTGCTATCTCTGTAATTTAAATCCTAAACTGTTGGGGCGCCTGAGTGGCTCTGTCTGTTAAGCATCGGACTCTTGATTTTTAGCTCAGGACTTGATTTCACGGTTTGTGAGTTCGAGCCCTGCATTGGGCTCTGTGCTGTCAGCACAGAGGCCACTTGGGAATCTCTCTCCCTACCCGTCTCTTTCTGTCCCTCGTCTGCTCACTCTCTGTCTCTCTCAAAATAAATAAATCAACTTATTTTTTTTAAATCCTAAGCTTCTATTCGATGCAAATATCACATACCAAGTTAAGTAGAATTCAGAATGCATTTTAACCATATAATTTAACATATTGCTGCATATTTTGCATTGGTTTGCATATATTCTATTAAGTGAACTCCAATTCAAAGTATGAAATCGCCTTTAGATGTCATTTTCCAGATAGATAAATACATGTAATTACTGATATGTAATGAGTATTTGAAAGAGTATTCCTTAGCAACAGAAAGCTAATGAGATAATAATAAAATAAACCGAATATACTAAACCTTCTAAAATGCATTTTTACAACCTCCACTTAAAAAAAAAGATTCTGAAAGTCCTAATAGTGTCAATTAAAAGAATAAATGTTCACCTCATTATAGTTTCAAAAGTAGTGAGGAAATGCTAGATTGAGCCTTGGGGAACAAAATATATTAACAGGCATGAAAAATGTTTCATTTCTGATGCTGTTTTCAAATGACAGCATAATATGTTATGGATCATTTGATTTTTTTGTATGAAAATGCTATTCAGCACCCAAAAAGGCATATGCTGCTAACGGCGTGTGTTGCCGTCCCTTTTATGACAGCTGGCAACAGGAAAATGCCAGTCAAAACACAAAATGTCAAGCAGAAATTTTCCCAATAAAAGTAGTAGTTTGTAAAAAGCGTTCATAAATAAGCTGTCTTGAAAGGCTTTCATTAATTCCAAACATCACTAATCAAAAGCAGTTTCAAGTAGGAGGTGTCTGGGTGGCACAGCCCGTTAAGCATCCCACTCTTGATTTCGGTTCAGGTCAGATCTCAAGGTTCCTCAGATCGAGCCCCGTGTCGTGCACCGACAATGAGGAGCCCACTTGGGATTCTCTCTCTCCCTCTGCCTCTTGCTGCTCACGTGCTCTCACTCTCTCAAAATAAATAAGTAAATTTAAGAGAGAAAAAAAAAACAGTTAAGAAACAAAAGCACTTTCAAGTAAACTGAAAGTTAAAACCTAGAAGGACTAAAGGAGCTCAGAAAACCTAGCCATGGTTTCTTGTTTCTTACAAGATTAGGTTTGCTTCTGTTCATCAGCTCTGAGAAGTTCACGTGTTCAAGCCCCATTTAATTATGCTAACCCGTGAGAATTCAGCCTGCTGATAACTTTTCAGCAAATACAAATTAACAACATTGACAACTGTACCTCATTCTTATTTTCCTACATTAAAAAAAAAAAAAAGCTGTCTTAAAGCTTGTTTTTTTCCACCGCCTTCCTGTAGATTTTTTAAAGTAAGTATTTATTTACTTATTTATCTTTGCTGAAATGTTTACAGCTTTATGGAGCCAAATTTCTGTTTTGCTTCACAAATAGGGCCGAATTAGTTCATGAAGATTCATGGCTGCTTCGGAATTTTCTCATTTTGCAGGACCAAGGCGGCACAGAATTCCACCTTGTGAGATTATTGCTACCTTTTACTTCTTCCTCAGCACCTTTTTTGTTTCCAACTCATTTAATTAAAATGAACAGGGGAGTTGAAAAGGAAAACACTAAAATGAGCCAAGAAATAATATTACAATATTAGTTAACCAGGAAAGCATATTTCCTAGTCATTGGGATCTCTCTTGTGAGGGAAAAATACTCCTTTAGAGGTTTTGAGTCCTTTTGCAAAGAGAGATAAATGCTGCTTTAACTGATGACCCCATCCTGGTGGCCCTGAACTTATTATAGAACTTATATATTTGAATTGATTAAATATAGATTCATTCTATCTATATCTATCTATCTCCATCTGTATCTGTAGCTCAATCATCTATATCTATATCTATATATCTATATCATCTATATCTGTATATTATCGTCTATATAAGAGTGCATTTATGTACATACAACAAATATTTTGTATGTAATAAAAAGTACATACGTCATTTCCATATTATATGATATTATTGATATATTTATTATCACATATTAATTATATAAAATTATATGTACACATTTATATATGTTACATATACATTTTATATGTAGAATATGTAAATTCTTTGAAGGAAATATCAAAAGTTGAAAAGGCTAAGATCAGTAGCATCGACTAGGTTTTCTTAAAATGTACCTATGATTTATGACGCAGCATATAAAACACAAATCATAACATTTAGACATAAAAAGACCCTAGTAAAAGAGGAAAATGAAGCTAAACGTGGCACTGAATAAAAACGTGGTGACAGCTTGTGGAGGTCAGTTTTTGACCACGCCGCTGTTACTTTGTGGACACACTGCTGTTTCCTCCCAGACTTGCTTTTCTCTAGTGATGTGGCTCTGGGAGAAGCGTACATAGCCTCTTGAGGTCTGGCTTCTGAACTGGTGTGCAATTCCTTGTGCCATATTTTATCACCAAAGCAACCTACAAGGCCAGCCATGATTCCACTGACAGGGAAATAGGCTTTGCCTTTTAAGTAAGGAAAAAATGCTGTCAAAATGCAAACGATGAAGACACAGGAAGGAGGGAAGAATTGTAGCCATATTTGCAATGTAGCACTGAAGATTAATTCTCCCTGCTATTCCCTTTTATGAAATACTGAAAGAATGTTCTCTAAAGCCCAAGCTGTATGAAAAGTGTTGAAGAACTGCATGAAATGTTTATTTCTATAGAAATAGAGACTTCTGAAATTAATCCTATCAATTTTTCTAACAGGAAAATTTTAAGAATGTGAAATACTTCTAAAATATAGGGTTCTTTCCCCTAGCTATATAGCAGTTGTGAATATTTCATAGATTAATTGAAGTGATTTTTCAGATTATAAAAGCAAATGTCATGAAATATAGAAAAAATATATGATTTTATTATGAACGTATGTCAAAGATAATAAATAAATATGATTCCAATATTTATGCAAGACATCAATCCTAAATGCTTATTTTATTTTAGTGGAGTGCAATAAAATGTATAACAAATTGAGCATTTCTTTATTTATCTAAATAGCATCATAAATGTACGTGACACTACAATGATCAGTGTTAGACAAATAGCATTTCCTGTTCACAGAAATTATGAGTATATATAAATAACCCTGATAGAGAAGAAGTAAACATATATTTTAATGGAAATATGAGTCTGGATTTTCAGATTTTTTAAGTGGACGAAGTGAAAATATCATGAATAGCAATGAATATATCATGCGTTGATATTAATAGGTGAACCACATGTTTGTATATTTCTAACATTTTATTATGAAAAATATCAATCCTACAGAAAATGAAAATATATGGAGTAAATAATTCCTATATAGCATTCACCTAAGATTCACCAATTGTTAAAAAACACTCGCCACATTGATTTACCCCTTCCTCTCTCTGTGGTCTCTCATATCTCTCTCTTTCCTTTTCCTCCCCCTTTCAGTCTTTTCTTTTTTACTGAAATATTCGAAATCTTTCATGACTGAACTCCTAAGAATTGGGCAATCTGCTACATGGCTCTAATAACATTGTACACATAAGGAAGTTAACTAGCTTTGACATCATAATATTGTTTGCTTATATAGTTCATTTTTAAAATTTCTTGATTATCCCCTACGTTTCCATTATGATTATTTCTCATCCAACCCAGATGTTATCAAAAATCGCATGCTGCATTTTCTTGTTATTACCTTCAGGTTTTGTTTAATCTAGAAGATATTGATAGTGTTGAACAGTTGAGGCCAGTTGGCTTACGGAATTTCCAACAATTTAGCTGTGCAGTTAAAATGCTCAAACTGGGGGCGCCTGGGTGGCTCAGTCGGTTGAGTGTCCGACTTCAGCTCAGGTCACGATCTCACGGTCTGTGAGTTCGAGCCCCGCGTCGGGCTCTGGGCTGATGGCCCAGAGCCTGGAGCCTGCTTCCGATTCTGTGTCTCCCTCTCTCTCTGCTCCTCCCCCATTCATGCTCTGTCTATCTCTGTCTCAAAAATAAATAAACGTTAAAAAAAAAAATTTAAAAATGCTCAAACTGTACAGAATTTGGCCATGGTGCTCTTTGCACGGGGAACCCTATCATCTTGACATACCTTCAGCAGTGTTGGAACACTTCCTTTTTTCCTGGCTTAAAAAAAAAAAAAAAAAAAAAAATATATATATATATATATATATATATATATATATATATATTAATGGTGACACTTTTTACTCCACTCCTGATGCAGAATTGGCCATTTCTTCATGAGTTCATTTTAGATGAGAGTAGGGCTATTCAGGTACCACTGGTCCCCAGCTTTTCAAAGCTATACATGCGTGGATACACACACGCATAAACACACATACACATACTCAGCTGCACCTCTTTGATATTCAAAGAGACCTCTATGGTGTCAATTTATCGAATAGCCTGCTTGGAAAATTCTTCCATGTGTACATCTTCTTAATATGCTTTTTATAATATTATTCTTTGGAGGTAGCAAGAAAGAAAAGACGTATTTTCACATCATAGAATAGGTTCACTGTAGTGTTGCATCTGATTGGAAAATGTTACAATTACTTTTTTATGAAATAATAGTGCATAGGAGAAATTTCAGTTCACTCAAAGGTAAGAGTATGCTTCTGATTTTCACACTTGATCTAAGGCAAATTTCTTTTCTTTTAGTGCAAATTTCTAATATCTCTTAAAGCACATGTTTTTCCATTGGTCTGCTGTGGATATGGCATATAAATATTCAAAAAAATTTTATTACCTTTTTACTTTTTAAAATGTTTAATTTGAAACAATCTCACACTTAAAGAAATGTTAAATGAAAATATAGAGGGGTTCTTTTTACCTAAACTTTTTGAGAGTAAGTTGCTGATATGATGTCCTAATACCTAAAATAAGTAAGTGAATTTCCTACAAGAAAGAATATTCTACTAAAAAACCACAGTATAGTCATCAATGTCAAGAAGTTAACACTGATACATTACTACCATCTGAACTTCAGATTCATTTCAAGTTTAATCAGTTGCTTTGATAATGTCCTGTGTAGGAAACAAACACTATCTAGAACCCGTGTTGCGTTTAATTAAAATCTTTCTTTACCTCGCTCTATCTAGACTCTCTCCCTGACTTTTATGACTTCGACAATTTGGACTATTACACGCCAGTTATTTTGAAGGACGTCACGAAACTTGAGGCTGTCTGGTGTTACCTCATATTAGCAAAAAGTGTGGGAGAAAACATGCTCTCCTTCCCTTACGTCTCACCAACTGGCTTATGATTTCAATTTGTCCTAATATCGGTGATGTTAACTTTGATCCCCCAATTTAGGTGGAGTCTTTCAGAAGCCATTTCCACCGCAAAGCTACCCTTTCATCTTTCTGCAATTAAAAAGTAATCTGTACAAAGTGCTCATGCATGAGCCCCTTACTAGTGTCCTTCACTCCATACCTTCCTTGGGTTCTCAAATACTGTGCTGACTCAGAGTGGCCAATCTTCCATCATTCCTTTGTTATCTGTCTGCGCCCCGCTTTTAGATTTTTATGTGTTTAAAACGACCTCCACATTAACTGTGAGGTGCCTTGTTCACTTTTATCTATTCTCATAAGGTTTATGTTCATATCTACATTGTGATTGTTTCAGTTTCTTCTCTCTCCGGAGTACAACATACAATGAAGCATAGTAATTGATAAGAATTTGACTAAAACCGAGTAACTAGGGAGGAGAAATATATAGTTGAATCATTATTTATTGTGTGTATTATTTGTGTCAGATCCTGGTTGAAGGTGTCAAAAATGAAGAGAGATTAATTTTCTCCTTGAAGTGTATACGATCTAGAGCTGGTGACATAGAACTAATAAAGTCAATTTAATATGGTAGATAGAAAAGTTCTGATACATAGAGGATCTGATGTAAAATTAAAAAAGGAGAATTTAGCCCAAATTTAAGACCAAAGTAGCCTTCTAAATGAAATATCTGAGATATATCTTGAATGTCTTGTATTTCATAATCGATTTATCATATTTTGCATTCCATTTAGACTTAGTATCATCATCTTTACTCATTTTCATGTAACCAGTATTATAACATTGAAGCTTAGTCCCTTCCTCCCATCTTAAAGTATAATGCTTTCTTAGGTTCAGGGTACTGGGATGCCAGCAGTTGGAAGGTATTTACTACACATTTAACGTATATACGGCAATATAAAAACAATTAAAAAAAACACTTATTGATCAAAATACAATACCATTCTAAATGATTGTGGATTACCTTTCCTCACATAGCCCAAATTGCTTGTGGCAAAAATCCTTGTTTTGTGGGGAAAAATTCACAATAGACTAAATTTTGTCATCTGTGCTCATGGAGATGCAGATGTATCACAGAATATGTAATGCTTTGATTGAATACATTTGAGCCTCCTGAGTGAGAATTTTAAATGCCTGAAACCTAGATATGCATCAGTTAATAGAAGACAAATTAACAGGAGAAGAGCAAAATCAACTGTCGTAACATGTATACCTTGCATATA
Source organism: Panthera tigris (assembly GCF_018350195.1). Taxonomy (NCBI): domain Eukaryota; kingdom Metazoa; phylum Chordata; class Mammalia; order Carnivora; family Felidae; genus Panthera; species Panthera tigris. Next base: position 177,871,713 of record NC_056663.1, on the reverse strand, counting down.
CACGGGAGAGATCCAGCAAAAGTGAGTAACTTCCTAAAATGGTCCAAGCCACCAAGATATTAAATAACATCTCCAACTAAGAGGGTGGGTTGGAGGCAGGTGCCAGATGGAGGAGGATTATGGGACGTTACCAGGAAAAACACAGCAACAAAAGTAAGATTTCTGTGCAGACTTTTGTATTGCCTTCTCCATTGTGAAGAGCTTCCAGAGATTTAGAGTCACCCTTCCCTTCCTGGTACAGAGAGGAAGACACCTTTACGAATGAAGACTTCCCTTCTAACTGTAAATGTCTCTTTACAAAAGGCAACTGCTATTCAGTTTGAGTTTCCAGCATGTCTGTTGTCTCTTAAAAATAATCAGCTCAAGGGCGCCTGGGTGGCTCAGTCTGTTAAGCGTTGGACTTCAGCTCAGGTCATGATCTCACGCTCGTGGGTTCGAGCCCCGCGCTGGCCGCGGTGCTGACAGCTCCGAGCCTGAAGCCTGCTTCGGATTCTGTGCCTCCCTCTCCTTCTGACCCTAACCCACTTGCATTCTGTCTCTGTCTCTCTCAAAAATAAATAAAAACATTTAAAAAATTAAAAAAAATAATCAGCTCACAATTATCAATATGCCCAGGAGCCATATTTTGGGGTGGCATGATATGTTTCCTTCCACCGACTTCCACAAACACATGCCATCAGCTCTTTCCAATGCAGCGTCACCTTATCAAAGGTGCTTATACGCTTATAAGTGCTTATAGGCAAAGGTGCTTATAGACCTATATGTTACTCATTTGTTGACCACGTCTTCACCATGAAATTTACATATTTGTCACCTACCTCCTTCATACTAATTTCTTTTTTTTTTCCAGAAACCATCTAAAAGATTAAAATTGTAACTTTATCATTACAAAGTGTGGAGGGGGTCCCTGGGTGGTTCAGTCGGTTAGGCGTCCAACTTCAGCTCAGGTCATGATCTCACACTCCATGAGTTTGAGGCCCGCGTGAGGCTCTGTGCTGACAGCTCAGAGCCTGGAGCCCGCTTCGGATTCTGTGTCTCCCTCTTTCTCTGCCCCTCCCCTGCTCATGCTGTATCTCTCTGTGTCTGAAAAATAAATAAAAACATTAAAAAAATTAAAAAAAAGTGTGGAGTCTACAGTTCCTCCAATATAATAAAATATGAAGAAAGGTCATGTCACCTTTGTCATTTTGAAATACATAGCTTGATAATATCATGCATATCAACTTTTATAGTGTTGTCTTGGTTTAAGTTACGCTATATGTTTCTAAGTAAGAATATGGAAACATTTTAGGAAATGAGGGTCTGAAAATTGGCAAGCCACTTGAGAGGAAGGAAAGCAACATAACCACCCCTGACTTTCCAGATGAGTAGCGCTCATCTGTTGAAATTGGGAGATGATCTGGATAAGAATTCCTAGTTTCTAGATATGCAAGAGTCTCCTTATGTCAGCTCTGATTGCATAAATACTGAAGACATCCAGAAGAACTGCTTTCCCTGCACTTTTTGATCATTTTACAATGTCTGATGATAGACTGCTGAGTTCTGAGAATGACTGAAGATTTCTTCTTCATGGTAAGTGAATTAATTTCTTGGCCCAGACCATATCTGAACCAACTGCTAAAAATAAATAAAATAAAATAAAATAAAATAAAATAAAATAAAATAAAATAAAATAAAATCATTGTGGTCATTCTACTCCACATATTTTAACACTACGCATTGCTACACAGATGAGAATAAACTTTCAAACAGCACCATTTGTATTTAGTTCTTAATAATCACCAAAAATTCCATTTAAGCATTAGATATAAAGGGCAATTATTATACAGATAAAGTGGAGCATGATGCTTAAAGTTGAAACATACTCAATTGAATTCTAAAAAATATAAATCAGTGGGGCGCCTGGGTGTCTCAGTGAGTTAGGTGTCTAACTATGGCCTAGGTCATGATCTGGCCATTCCCAAGTTCAAGCCCTGTGTCAGGCTCTGTGCTGACAGCTCAGAGCCTGCAGCCTGTTTCAGATTCTGTGTCTCCCTCTCTCTCTCTCTCTCTACCCCTCTCCCACTCGCTCTCTGCCTCTATCTCTACCTCTCAAAAATAAATAAATATGTAATTTTTTTTAATTAAAAAAGATAAATCAAGCATTTTCAGTAACATAATACTTGGTCATTTAAGGAAAACGTTTTCAGAATCTTTAGGCTAAGTTAATTTTCACTTTGAATTAGTCTTAAACTCAGGGAGTACCTACTTTTCATTCTTAAACTGTTTAAGTGAGTTCCAACGTTCTATCAAGGAATCAACAACGGAGCTGATCACCTACAAGCTTGAGCAAAGCAAAAGCAAATGCAGATTATTCCCAATTACAGCATCCATTTATAGTCTGGGTTTATTGACACTGTTGAGGGAATTTGTCTCACTGTCTTATCATTCCTGAAGTTTCTAAAAGGGCATACTGATCATGTTAAAAGGTCTTGAGCAGAATTTTATACACATGAAGGTAGAGATCATGAGCATAAGATTTACTCAGCCATAAAAAGTATACCTACATAGAAACTGTGCTCAAACAACTATTAATTACTTGAAATGAGTCTTAAGAAATACAGTTTGGGGATATGCTTCAATAGGAAACATGTTTTGGCCTAAGGTTGTCTCAATGAAAAATGGTACTACACAGAGTTAAACTGGCAAGAAGACTATTTAAGACTATTGCAACAGAGGTCAAGACTATTATAATAGGACAGAGAGATTAGACTAGACTCTGTTGAAACAAAAAGCAGACAAGTTTTTAAGCACTTGTGCTAGCTTCTGGAAGAGTACTGGAGGACATTACTGGGGAAATCGGTCAATTCGATGAGGTGATCCATGTTTGCTAATTGGCTCTTGCAGAGATTAGGTTCTTTACCCTCCCCCAGACGCTGGGAGAATAGAGGTGCTTTCTTCCTGGATGAGTACATTTCAAAGGGATGGTTCCCACATCCTCGAGAAAGACATTCCTGGATTGTAAAACTGGACAGAGCCTTTTAAAAAGATTTGCAACTCAAAGGTGCAGAGAAAGACTTTACAGTTTTAAGTTGTCTAAAGCAAGTGCTCTAAGAAAAAGGAAGTCAGGGGTCCAGAGTTAGGAAGAAATCTGCTTGAAGTTCAGTCAAGCTGAGGGCAACAGTAAGGTCATCTTGGTCAATTGATGATTATCACACACTGGTTACCAAAAAATGATAGCATTTGACAGTGATTTATTTTATGTCATATCTATCATTCAGTCCGTATTCAAAATAAACAACTCCTGTTAAGTTTTGTTGTTGTTTTGTTTTGTTTTTCCAAGGCATTGTTTCTATTTTGAGTGACATTATTTTACTAGGCAGACAAGCAAACAAACACAAAATGGTAATTGATGCACAAAACTTTGCCTTTGACAATTTACTTTCTTTGATCAATTTATAATTTTTCAAATCCATCTCAAGAAATATAACAACAGTTTTAAATATTCTGCATTTGATCTCCAATATATAATAAATATAATGGAGATTATAGAGGGGATGTGAAAAAGAGGCTTCAGAAATAAGAAATATCAAATCCTAGATCAGATTTTTTTTTTCTCATTATATTAACCATGGAAGTCTGTTGCATTATTTTCAGGAAAGCATTTTGCCACCTTTGAAATTAGGTGTTCATCAATGCAGGAGGTTAGATTTTTTCATTCTGAAATACTTTTCAGGAAAAAACAAGATGAACCTTGATTTACTAAGCCGTTCACTAGTGCAGGACTTTATCAGATGTGTTCTGTCCCATGAAACCTATTTTAGCAAAAAGTGATCACGTCAGTCTTTTTTTTTTAAATCACATCTAATGAGAATAATTAGTTTAAGAGACTAATAGATTAAGACTTTTTCCCAAGATAATTTCTCATGTTTGTTCTCAAATTGTAAAGCTCTTTAATATACTCATTAAAATGTGTCATGTTCATGCTCTGTGAAAAAATATTGACAATAAAAATCTTGTGAAGTCAGATATCTTTATGATGCTTATTTTCAAATAAAAAGTACGTTTTTCTCAAGTTAAGTAACTCATTCATGCTCACCTAGCTGTGCAATGATCGAGTCAGCACTTTCATGAAGACATCGAAGATTCCAGAGTCTATGTGCTTCACTCCCAGGCCCTGTTGCCCCTCAAATTAATGCCGGTGGGATGTGGGTATTTGATATCACAATGGGGAAGCGGCAGAAGGAAAAGTCAAAGAAGTGTAAATGATTAGAACAGTTGGACAATAGTTAGAACAACGGAAAATTCAACAAAGTTGAAATACAGTGTCCGTAAAGATAATCAAATTAATCATTTAACATGAAATCCTACTTCCCTTCTTTTGCCAACCTAAAAAATAGACAGTTTTTATTATTATTATTATTAGCAAAATAAGTTTAATATAGAATAACAAAGAAATTGTGTTTCAGGACAAGCACACTATGGCAAAAATATAGGCACGTCCCAAAAGAGACAAATGAAAGTTCAGGTTTTATTAGGTTTTGAAGAAATTATGGAGAGTTGTGTTAAACAAAAACTGAATGGAGAAGATCAAGAGTTTGAGGCTGTGGTGGTTAGTACAAGTGGTAGGTGATGCACGGTTGCTGGACAGGGAGTCGTATGTCTTTGCCCTGCTGTTTCCGGAGGCTGTAATGAATGATACATGCATGGAAGTTTCCCCTTCAGGGCTTCCTGACTCCACTTAAAATCAAGTTCTCTACTCAGTTTCATAGTATGATGACTGAGACTAAATAATGGGTTTGTAGCTTCCCCCCCCCCTCCTTTGGTAATAAAATATAAAATAAAATAAGGCATCTGATTAAAAAAAATAACATTTATTTATTTTTGAGAGACAGAGAGAGACAGAGCATGAGCGGGGGAGGGGCAGAGAGAGAGAGAGAGACACAGAATCTGAAGCGGGCTCCAGGCTCTGAGCTGTCAGCACAGCGCCTGATGCGGGGCTCAAACTCACTAACTATGAGATCATGACCTGAACCAAAGTCGGATGCTTAACCGACTGAGCCACCCAGGCGCCCCAGTAAGGTATTTGACTAAGCCCAGTGAGGAATTTTGATTTTAGCCAAATCAAATGAAGAATAAAACTTGAAAATGGATAAATCTGAAAATCACCAAACTATATATACGTTATTACATTACTGTACTCTGACACCCCCGTTAGCAAGAATTACAGCCATTATGTCCTGAAGTCACTGAAATAATTGGAATATTTTCATAAAGCAATGAAAATATTAAATTGGAACAAAAGTATGCTGCAGGATTACTTCAGTTCATATAATAATTTTTTATGAAAATAGAAATTAATTCTGAAAATCAAATCCCATTTTATATGCATGGGAGAAAAGTACAATTCAAAGCAAACCTCTCATGAATATGCTTTTAATAAGAAAAGTCTTTAATAGTTCCATTTTGTTTGCGAATCTGAACTTCTGAATATCAAGATTTCTTCCAAAGATCTAATTATATTTAAGAAAGAAAGAAAAAAAAAAAAGAAGTGTAGAACCAATTTTTAAATGACCTTGAAACACTATAGTTAGCAAAATCCCCACCCAAGTTTAAAATAAGCTTAGCTTCCAATTAAAATGTTACAAGTTGGTACTAAATCTAACCAACAATTTGAAACTTTCAGTAACACAAAAGTTGTCACCGGTTTTTAAAAAGGTGGTAGACAATGCCTCACTAAAAAAGAAAATTTAAAAAGTAACTACTCTAAGAGCCAAAGAATTCAAAGATAGAAACAATGAAGACATAAAATGTACAGAAATAAAATGTGTTGTTAGCATGTTCCATTATTTAATGATACATTCAAAGGAAGAGGGAGAAAGATCTTAGATGTATTGAACTTTACCATTCCCTGAGGTGTATGATAATTATCCCTTAATTATGATGACATATTTTAAGGTAAAATAATGTTAGTTTAGAAAATTTCTTTTTTGTGAGACATATTACATTACCATATCATTCAACTTGAAGTTCTTTGAATGATTCTTCTCTTTCTTGCATTTCAGAAGTTTTTTGTCGTATTTCTTGAGAAAAATAATCTGAAGTTTTTCTGTTTACCGAGGTGAAGTTCTCTGTGCCAAAAGCACATTCCCAGAATAGAATTAATTAAATATTGCTTCCTAACAATGGCACTGTCCAGTCTGGGAGCTGAGGTTCTCCTCTAGCCTATTAGTTTAGTCTCAAATGTGGAGAGTTTGTCATCCAAGAAATGTTTTAGATTTACAACAAGTTGTTGTTGTTGTTGTTGTTGTTGTTGTTGTTGTTATTTTAATGTTTATTTATTTTTGAGAGAGAAAGGGAGACAGAGCACAAGTGGAGGAGGGGCAGAGAGAGAGGGAGACACAGAATCCGAAGCAGGCTCCAGGCTCTGAGCTGTCAGCACAGAGCCTGGCCCGGGGCTGGAACTCACACACTGCAAGATCATGACCTGAGCTGAAGTTGGAGGCTTAACCAACTGAGCCACCCAGGCTCCCCTACAAATTCTTAATATAATAGATTTATCAGGACTTTGATACCTTTTCTGTTTAAACATATGCATTAATAGTCAGTGGTCTTCAGACTCCTTCTTCCTTTTTTATGAGATCATTGGAATAATGATCATAATCAAGAGCAAAAAAGCGAATAATAGTTATAAGGAGATGATGTCATAATGAGGGTTTCATTTTCGTATGACTTCAATTTTCATATCTTAAAGAGCACATTTATCCCCTTAATATGAAACAAACAAACAAAAACAACTTTGCTGGCATATTTTATCTTCTTGAGCGTCTTCTATATGTCAAGGAGTTATCACGTAGAAAGTAGCACCTTCTTCTCAGGAGGTGAATCATTCAGTATTTGAAACATGATGAATAGAGACCATTGCATGTATTTCAAATAAAGCATTTCTGTAAGTAAAAATCATTGTTTATCCCAGCTTTATTAAAAACAATAGTCTAGGAGCACCTGGGTGGCTCAGTCGGTTAAGCAGCCTACTTTGGCTCAGGTCATGATCTCGCGGTTCATGGGTTCGAGCCCCGCATCGGTCTCTGTGCCAACAGCTCAGAGCCTGGAACCTGTTTCGAATTCTGTGTCTCCCTCTCTCTGCCCCTCCCCTGCTCATACTCTGTCTCTCAACTATAAATAAACATTAAAGAATTAATAATAACCAACAACAACAACAAAAAAAAACCCAATAGGCTCATTCTTTTCTATCACTGATAGTAAAACAGACACAAGCATTTTAACAGTCTGAATTATTATTATTATTATTGGTGATACATAATCAACATATTGGAGTGAAATGAGATAGAAGAAATAAATGAGATTGAAACAAGGCAGAGAATGGTCATACTGGAATTTACAGATCATAGTAAAGAGTCCTGAGTTTACTTTATGTAATAAGGATTTTTGATTACTTTAAAACTTGGAATGGTATTATCTCAATTAAATCTGTAAGAGCTCAATTGTAGTGACTGGGTTAGGTAAAGAAAGGAAAGACTAGCTAGAAAGCCATTTGAATAATCATTATAGGAAGTGATGATGTCTTCAACTATGGGGATGTCCGTGAAAGTAGGAAGAATTTTACATCGCATGAGCAGGATTTGTAGGCGGGTTAGGAAGATAAGACGGAAACAAGGCAAAGAGAGAAATGGGATGCAACTCATAGGTTACTGACCAGAGCAATTGATGCATACTAGTTTTATATACTAAAATAGGCAAAGTGCAGAGGGAAAGATGGAAGAAATGGGCTAAGAATCAAAATGTTATTTTGATATATTGGATTTTACATGCTATTAAAGAGTCTCACGGAGTTATGTAGGAAGCAGCAGAATGTGGAGGTGTCCTAGTCTGTAATTCAAAGCGTCATCTTCATAGGAAGATAAAAAATATCAAAGTCTCCATATCATTGATTAAAGATAAAGCTCATTGCACTGTCGAGTACCTTGTAAGTCAGTGTTAAGATTTGTGCCTTTTCTCCTGAGGGAGAAGAGAAACCATTACCAAGTTTCAAGAATGAATGCAATACTATCTGAATTGTCTTTTGACTCCCATGTTGACAACTGAAGGGCAACAAGTCTGGAAGCTGGGAGACTAGTCAGGAGACAAAGATGTCAGTGTTGGCGGCTGACAGATCTAATATGGGCTGTGAGAGACAGAGAGGTGAAGAAGACTGCACTTGTGAGTCTGAGTCACCCCCAGTGATAGAATTTTATCGTTTTCTAAGAAGGAGAACATTGCAGGCAAAGCTCAGTTGTGGATAAGTTTGAGAAAGCCTCTTGGATATCCAGATGAAATATCAAAGAGGCAAATAGGATAGAAATCTGAAAGAGATAAATGAAGGACAGACTGGGGATTTATTTGAGAATCATCAGGCTGCAGGTTTTTTAAAGGCATGAGACAGGATGAAATTCCCAAGGGAGTGAGCACACATTGAGAGGGGGAAAAGGACCAAGAACTGAGCCTATCAGCAATCCAATATTTGCAGATTGGGGTAATAATGAAAACCAGCAAAGAAACATAAAGTAACCAGAATTTTGTGGGGAAACTAGGAGTGCGAATCACGTCGAACTGCACAGACATATTCCAGAGTGAAAACCAAACCTACTAATCACCAGAGTGATCTTTCTGGAAGCTACACAGGCATCTCAAATGTCTAAAATTATGTTGTCATTTTGCACCGCAAAGTTGTGTGTCTTCAATTTTGGTGAATGCCACCATGTCTCCCCAGATAGTCCAGTCAGAAATCTTAGAATCACCCTATTCTGTCATTTGGACTTCCTAGTAGGTACAGTTAGTCCGCTCTGTGCTTCCTGTTTTTGAGCAGTCTTTCCCACTATGGAATGGATCATGTTATCATTTCTTATCTGTATTACATTAATAGTAAAATTACATTTTTTTGTCTACACTTTCTATACATATGTCTATCATAGCTAAATTTTCTCAAATGTTTGTTTATATCTAACTCTTGAGAGGAAAATTGTAGGATATTATTGCAAAGCCTTCACAACTGTCTTTCCTTCCTTGATCTCTGCTCAATGCAATGTCTCTCTTTTGTCTATGTAAATTTGATCATGGATCAAATAGATTCAATGGATTCTCATTACTTTCAACATAAATGTTAACTTTCATTGGGCTTTCAGCATCTTCTGTCATCCGACCCTGGCTTACCTTTCTGATCTCTTGAGATTTTCTTACATTATACAGTCAACATTTTACACTATTTTGTGGTTTCCTAAGTGTACAATACTCTTACCGATCTATATACTTTTGAATGTACAATTCCTACTATATAGACTGACCTTCATGCTGACTCACTGTTCAAGACTTATTTCAAATGCCAACTAGTTTGTGAAGAGTATCTTGAAATTCATAGGCAAAATTAGGTTCTCTCCTAATCCCCTATATTGCTAATGATATGTTTGGGATAGTTAGCAAAATGCCTTGTGTCAACATCCTCAATTTGAGGTACTTGAGAAAAAATATAATGCTATTTCACTTCAAATCCCTAAAATATGGTATCAAAAACATAGTAAGCACTAAGTAAATCTTGAGAAAGGAAGGAAATGAGGGAAGAGGGAGACTTCTGTTTTCTTTGAGGAAAAGAAAGAAGGAAATTCTCTGTAAGTACTTCGAATTCATTTAAATTAAATTAGATTTGAAAATGAAATTTATGATTTTGTTTACTAGATATCCATCTGTAATGTGGATTTTCATACTCTTTGCTTTTTTTATGACTACATATCAAATAACTAGATACTAAGTTGTTTGACATTTATTTGAAAATATGTCAGCAGTATATTATGGGGGAGGAAAAAAATTCTCTCTACCCTTCTAGGTACTTTTAGCTATTCTATTATTAAATTGGCATAAGGAAGAAAACAGGCAAAACCAAATTTAATTTCATATGCACATAGTCCCACAAAGTTTTGAGAGTTTCAAAGGCAATCAAGCATTTGAGGCATATACACCATCCTGAGCTAAGGAAAAGGGGTAAGGGGAAGGAGCTCCAAAAAAAAAAGGGGGGGGATTATTATAGGAAGATGAAAAGGCCAAACGTTTGGTGAACAAATGTGAATAAATGTTTGTCATGCCATGCAGAGACAAACTTGGCTAATATCATTGTAGTTCTTTCTGGTGATAGCTCTATTCCAGGATCCAGTAGAAATTAGCAAATATAGCAGAAATAAGCTGTCATTGGTAAAATTATTGGCGTACAGAGAATGTGGATCGGCCAGTATTTTTAGAGACACTTTTCACGATCGCAGATAGCATTCCTAGAGGTCTAGATTTGAGAATGGTGCATGATTCATTTCAAAATGTTTTCTATGTCTAGCTGTGGATTAATTGGAATCTAATTGCCTCATTCTGTTAACTAAATCCTGTTTCCAAAATGTGATTATATCTGACATATGTAACCTTTTCATGAAAAGTACAGTGGGAGACTCTGAAACGATGAATAGAATTTCATCATCTTTATTGGGCAAGCAATAGCATCCTTCTTCCTAGTAAATATCTGTTTAATAAATGTTCTTATATGGAGCAGAATTTAGTTAGTGATGAGATTTTGGGAAAGTGACTAACTCTCATGCAATGTTCCCTTTGGCAGTTACCATTATTAAGAGTTGTCAAGACCAAATTGGCTTGAGTCAGCCTGAAACACTGAGCTTGTGTGAAAGTTCCCGAGCAAAACAAGAATAGAAGAGGAGATGACAGAACTTGGAGACGAAGTGTTTGACTGTCGCTGACTCTGTTGATGAAGACAAGTGTGCTTGCCAAAGAACTCTTTTACAAATGTGCTGAGGTGTTCCGTAGCAGACAAACACAACTTTCCAAGCTTAGACAAGATAGAGAACCCTTCAGTATAATGAGAATGAATCTCTTCTATAAGATAAAGCTCTATATCCCCTCCTCTGTCTCAACAGACCATAAAGAAAAATTGTTCAAATAAACAGAGACTTGAACACGCATAGATTAATTATTTCTGGTCTAGATCTTTCCCATCTCTTAACTTCTCTCAAACTTAAGGTCATCATAGCCTGTAATAATAAAAAAAAAAGTATTTATTCCAGTTACTTATTTCATATAAATTGTCTCCATAGAAATTGCAAACTCCTCAAGTTCAGGGACTGGAGTATTTGGAGGACTCTTGACAAGGGTTAGAATTAGAGAATGAGATAATCATCTGACCTTTTTCTGTCAACCCCTGTGGAGAGGAGGTCTTTTCCGAATAAATTGCAGTGATTTCCTAAGGAAACATGATCTTTCCTAGAACTCCACATTCGCATGAGCTAGGTGCCTTGATGAAGCTTAGCCTGTTTCTTGATGCACCGCGAAATTTCCCTTTGCTTTAATGCATCCATCTCCGGGTCGCAGCTCCCTCAGCCTCACACTCCGTGCGACTGGTGGTATTCGCAAAGCCCTAAGAATTCTTCACTTCCGTCCACGTGGGGACTCTCAGTTCTCTCCCCAAAAGAAAACGAACAAACAAAAACCCAGCAAAACCTTCATTAATTATGTTATTTATGCCATAAGTAAATGAACTGGTGAAATTGAATATTATGACCCTGTCACCTTCCCCGGTTGTTGGTGTCCTGGTGTGCCAGTGTTCCACAAAGAGATATTGTTGAGTTATTGCTTCGGCTCATGAATGTAGCACTACGGACGGTTTTCACCACAGTTTTGAATTCTAACCCAGTATGATTCACATACAAATGCTGTGGGGCACGACTATACCTCACGTAAATCAATGATAATGCTCTGCACGGAAGTATTCTTGCCCACTCAAATGTAGCTTCCATGGAGGCAGAACAATATGGCTGTTGCTATGATAGAAAAAATGCCCGCCCCTTAGATGTTCACATCCTAATCCCAAGAATGTGGAAATAGTTTACCTTACCTGGGTAAAGGAACCTTGCAGATGGGATTAAGATTAATAGCACTGAGATGGGAGATTACCCAGGTGTGACCATTCTAAACACATGTGTCCTTAAAAGTGGACAACCATTTCAGGCAGTGGTCAGTGAGAGAGATGTGACTCCTGAAGAAAGGCCAGAAATATATTATGTTACTGACTTTAAAGATGCCATAAAGAGGCCTCAAGCCAAGATACTCAGGTGGCTTTTAGAAGCTAAAAAAGACAAAAACAAAACAAACAACAACAAAAAATTCTTCCTTATCGCCTCCAGAAAAATTAAAAAAAAATTCAGGCCTGCTGACACCTTGATTTCAGCTGTGAAACGGTCTTGGGCTTGTGACCTACAAAATAAATTTGTGTTGTTTTAAATGACTAAGTGTGTGGTAATTTATTTGTTACAAGTACCAGAAAAGTAAGACAATTGCTTAGCAAAAATTGGAAAATTGGTAACTGTGGGTTGAATGCCTGAATGAAACTGTTAGGCACCTATGTAGAATCCCTCAGTATTATAAAGCACAATCTAACGTCTAGTGCACTACATAGTTTTCACTGCAATTCTCTGATGCATTTTATGTCATTGTATTTAACTCATTTGTTGTAGTCATCCAGTATTTTAATAATTTTATTTAATTATATTTTCTCCTATAGTCTTTACTCAAAAATCTGTTATAATGTGACGTAGTGAGGGGATGAATAAGTATTACTTGCATCTGGTTTATTTATGTTTATCACAATTTCAGGAGGCCCTATAGAGCTGAAAACTCCCATACTAATGTCCCGTAAAACATATACATATATATATATATATATATATATATATACACATACACACACACATATATATATAATATGTATATTATATATAATGTTTATTATATATAATTATATATGTATATTATATAAACATATATATTATATAATATACATATATAATTATAATTATTATATAATTATAATTATAATTATATTTTTAATTATATTTATAATTATAATAATATATAATATATTATATTATATATATATAATTATATATATGTATATTATATTATATATATAGCATATATATTATATAATATACATATATATAATTGACTACTAGAAATCAGTTTTTCTTATTTTTAATTTTTTTAGAGACAGAGAAACAGAGCAGGAGTGAGGGGGGGCACAGAGAGAGAGGGAGACACAGAATCTGAAACAGGCTCCAGGCTCTGAGCAATCAGCACAGAGCCCCACGCAGGGCTCAAATTCAGGAGCTGTGAGATCATGACCTGAGCCGATGTCAGACGCTTAACTGACTGAGCCACCCAGACGTCCCTAGAAATTAGTTTTTCTAAGCACAGAACAAGTTTTATATGAGTACTTGCCAAGAGTATATATTCCTATATCTCCCCCAGGACACAGCTCTGGACACATCAGAAGGAATCACTCAATGCTTATTGCAAAATTGATTAACATTATATTTAAATTCCATAGTCGTGCATTTCAATCACTCCTTTTATATGAAATCAACTCCTTGGCCTCTCTCAAATTTTGCTATATTCATATGGCCAAACTCCAACCCTATTTAAATCCACCTGTGTACGTAAATTCCCTCCCACAACTGATCTCATTTTATATCCATGCCCATTTATCTCAAACAGGATGTTACTATTGCCTCATAACCATATCCTTAGTGCATTCATTTCCCCAATGTCTTAAGCATCTCTTCATAACTTTTCTACTCTCTTCAATTATTCAATATCTCATTCTTTTTCTTTACTTTTGCCTAGTGACTATGCTTCTAACGAAGAAATACAAATAACTGGAAAAGAATGTCTACCTACTTTTCCCTACCTACTGGGGAAAAAAACCAGTTTGGTTTTTGCCAGGTTGCTTCCCTTTAGAAGATGGCAGAGATCTGCCTATTTGTAACCATTACCTACAAAATGATCTTCTCCTCCTATAGATGAAAATCAGCTAAGTCTAAACCTTCATTTTAAACTGTTACAAGATAAACTGAGGCACATTATAAACTCGAAGAGTTTATTTGAGCAAAAATCTATTTGAATTGAGCAGTATTCATTGTAGCAGATATAAAGGAGCTGTGAGGAGCTGCAAAACATATGAAAGGGGATCAGGAATAAGAAAGTTATATTAAGGGGAAAAAAACAGTTTGGTTTTTGCCAGGTTGCTTCCCTTTAGAAGATGGCAGGAATCTATCAGGCAGATAACCTAACTAGTGCGAATCAGGCAATTCCTAACTTACTGGTTTAAGATTCTTTTTCTGGCAGAGAAGAAATGGTAATTAAATTAGATCCTGGTTTGGTGATGTGGGGTTTAGCCTAAGTGACTCCAATTTGAGGCTATGTGTTATTTTATGGATCTTCCTTTCAGAAGAATATACATATCTGCTTACTTAGTACTTCCACTGAAATGTTTAAGAGTATCTCACATTTAGCCTGTTTTGTATTCTGTGTCTCCCCCTCTCTCTGCCCCTCCCCGGCTTGTGCTCTGTGTCTCTATGTCTCTAAAAAAACAAATACATTGAACAAACATTGAAAAAAAGTTAAAAAAGGGTATCTCACATTTAATAATCCCCAACCTGAGTTCCTGATCTTTGACCTCAGTCCTGCTCTTCCCTCTTAATTTTATTCTTACCAATACAAATTTTAAAACCCTAACGTCTACCTTTGTCTCCTTTTTTTTACCCCTCACTCCCAACCCTCCCCCCCATCTAATCAATCCAAAACATTGTTTTGCTTTACCTTCCAATGATACACAGAATTTGACTATCTTTCTTTATGTTATCATCATCCTTGCCTTGTTTCTGGGATTAGCCTCCAAACTGGCTTTCTATTTCTTCCTCTTGCCCCCTTATTGTATAATGAGTAGACTCTATGCACAATAATTCAGCTACACGGATCTGTTAAATTTGTTTAGAGTATGTTAGAGTTTCATTCAAGCCCTCATTGTTTTCAAATTTCACCCAGCAATTGCACTACTAGGCATTTGTCCAAAGGATACAGGTGTGCTGTTTTGAAGGGACACATGCACCCCCATGTTTATAGCAGCACTATCAACAATAGCCAAAGTATGGAAAGAGCCCAAATGTCCATCGACAGATGAATGGATAAAGAAGATGTGGGAGGAGGTTCCGGAAGATGGCGGCGTAGGAGGACCCTGGGCTCACCGCGCGTCCTGCTGATCACTTAGATTCCACCTACACCTACCTAAAGAACCCAGAAAACCGCCAGAGGATTAGCAGAACGGAGTCTCCGGAGCCAAGCGCAGACGAGAGGCCCACGGAAGAGGGTAGGAAGGGCGGCGAGGCGGTGCGCGCTCCACGGACTGGCGGGAGGGAGCCGGGGCGGAGGGGCGGCTCGCCGGCCAAGCGGAGCCCCCGAGTCGGGCTGGCAAAAGCGGAGGGGCCGGACACACTGTGTTCTGACAGCAAGCGCGACTTAGCGTCTGGGAGGTCATAAGTTAACAGCTCTGCGCGGAAAGCGGGAAGGCTGGAGGACAAAGGGAGGGAGAGCTGCTGAGCCCCCGGACGGCAGAGCTCAGCTTGGCGGGGAACAAAGGCGCCAGCGCCATCTCCCCCGCCCATCCCCCAGCCAAAATCCCAAAGGGAACCAGTTCCTGCCAGGGAACTTGCTCGCTCCGCACAAACACCCAACTCTGTGCTTCTGCGGAGCCAAACCTCCGGCAGCGGATCTGACTCCCTCCCGCTGCCACAGGGCCCCTCCTGAAGTGGATCACCTAAGGAGAAGCGAGCTAAGCCTGCCCCTCCAGCCCCCGTGCACCTTGCCTACCCACCCCAGCTAATACGCCAGATCCCCAGCAACACAAGCCTGGCAGTGTGCAAGTAGCCCAGACGGGACACGCCACCCCACAGTGAATCCCGCCCCTAGGAGAGGGGAAGAGAAGGCACACACCAGTCTGACTGTGGCCCCAGCGGTGGGCTGGGCCAGACATCAGGACTGACTGCGGCCCCGCCCACCAACTCCAGTTATACACCACAGCACAGGGAAGGTGCCCTGCAGGTCCTCACCACTCCAGGGACTACCCAAAATGACCAAACAGAAGAATTCCCCTCAGAAGAATCTCCAGGAAATAACAACAGCTAATGAACTGATCAAAAAGGATTTAAATAATATAACAGAAAGTGAATTTAGAATAATAGTCATAAAATTAATCGCTGGGCTTGAAAACAGTATACAGGACAGCAGAGAATCTCTTGCCACAGAGATCAAGGGACTAAGGAACAGTTACGAGGAGCTGAAAAACGCTTTAAACGAAATGCAAACCAAAATGGAAACCACGACGGCTCGGCTTGAAGAGGCAGAGGAGAGAATAGGTGAACTAGAAGATAAAGTTATGGAGAAAGAGGAAGCTGAAAGAAAGAGAGATAAAAAAATTCAGGAGTATGAGGGGAAAATTAGAGAACTAAGTGATACACTAAAAAGAAATAATATACGCATAATTGGTATCCCAGAGGAGGAAGAGAGAGGGAAAGGTGCCGAAGGGGTACTTGAAGAAATTATAGCTGAGAACTTCCCTGAACTGGGGAAGGAAAAAGGCATTGAAATCCAAGAGGCACAGAGAACTCCCTTCAGACATAACTTGAATCGATCTTCTGCACGACATATCATAGTGAAACTGGCAAAATACAAGGATAAAGAGAAAATTCTGAAAGCAGCAAGGGATAAACGTGCCCTCACATATAAAGGGAGACCTATAAGACTCTTAACTGATCTCTCCTTTGAAACTTGGCAGGCCAGAAAGGATTGGCACGATATCTACAGTGTGCTAAACAGAAAAAATATGCAGCCGAGAATCCTTTATCCAGCAAGTCTGTCATTTAGAATAGAAGGAGAGATAAAGGTCTTCCCAAACAAACAAAAACTGAAGGAATTTGTCACCACGAAACCAGCCCTACAAGAGATCCTAAGGGGGATCCTGTGAGACAAAGTACCAGAGACATCACTACAAGCATAAAACATACAGACATCACAATGACTCTAAACCCGTATCTTTCTATAATAACACTGAATGTAAATGGATTAAATGCGCCAACTAAAAGACATAGGGTATCAGAATGGATAAAAAAACAAGACCCATCTATTTGCTGTCTACAAGAGACTCATTTTAGATCTGAGGACACCTTTAGATTGAGAGTGAGGGGATGGAGAACTATTTATCATGCTCCTGGAAGCCAAAAGAAAGCTGGAGTAGCCATACTTATATCAGACAAACTAGACTTTAAATTAAAGGCTGTAACAAGAGATGAAGAAGGGCATTATATAATAATCACAGGGTCTATCCATCAGGAAGAGCTAACTGTTATAAATGTCTATGCACCAAATACCGGAGCCCCCAGATATATAAAACAATTACTCATAAACATAAGCAACCTTATTGATAAGAATGTGGTCATTGCAGGGGACTTTAACACCCCACTTACAGAAATGGATAGATCATCTAGACACACAGTCAATAAAGAAACAAGGGCCCTGAATGATACATTGGATCAGATGGACTTGACAGATATATTTAGAACTCTGCATCCCAAAGCAACAGAATATACTTTCTTCTCGAGTGCACATGGAACATTCTCCAAGATAGATCATATACTGGGTCACAAAACAGCCCTTCATAAGTTTACAAGAATTGAAATTATACCATACATACTTTCAGACCACAATGCTATGAAGCTTGAAATCAACCACAGGAAAAAGTCTGGAAAACCTCCAAAAGCATGGAGGTTAAACAACACCCTACTAACGAATGAGTGGGTCAACCAGGCAATTAGAGAAGAAATTAAAAAATATACGGAAACAAACGAAAATGAAAATACAACAATCCAAACGCTTTGGGACGCAGCGAAGGCAGTCCTGAGAGGAAAATACATTGCAATCCAGGCCTATCTCAAGAAACAAGAAAAATCCCAAATACAAAATCTAACAGCACACCTAAAGGAAATAGAAGCAGAACAGCAAAGGCAGCCTAAACCCAGCAGAAGAAGAGAAATCATAAAGATCAGAGCAGAAATAAACAATATAGAATCTAAAAAAACGGTAGAGCAGATCAACGAAACCAAGAGTTGGTTTTTTGAAAAAATAAACAAAATTGACAAACCTCTAGCCAGGCTTCTCAAAAAGAAAAGGGAGATGACCCAAATAGATAAAATCATGAATGAAAATGGAATGATTACAACCAATCCCTCAGAGATACAAACAATTATCAGGGAATACTATGAAAAATTATATGCCAGCAAATTGGACAACCTGGAAGAAATGGACAAATTCCTAAACACCCACACTCTTCCAAAACTCAATCAGGAGGAAATAGAAAGCTTGAACAGACCCATAACCAGCGAAGAAATTGAATTGGTTATCAAAAATCTCCCAACAAATAAGAGTCCAGGACCAGATGGCTTCCCAGGGGAGTCCTACCAGACGTTTAAAGCAGAGATAATACCTATCCTTCTCAAGCTGTTCCAAGAAATAGAAAGGGAAGGAAAACTTCCAGACTCATTCTATGAAGCCAGTATTACTTTGATTCCTAAACCAGACAGAGACCCAGTAAAAAAGAGAACTACAGGCCAATATCTCTGATGAATATGGATGCAAAAATTCTCAATAAGATACTAGCAAATCGAATTCAACAGCATATAAAAAGAATTATTCACCATGATCAAGTGGGATTCATTCCTGGGATGCAGGGCTGGTTCAACATTCGCAAATCGATCAATGTGATACATCACATTAACAAAAAAAAAGAGAAGAACCATATGATCCTGTCAATCGATGCAGAAAAGGCCTTTGACAAAATCCAGCACCCTTTCTTAATAAAAACCCTTGAGAAAGTCGGGATAGAAGGAACATACTTAAAGATCATAAAGGCCATTTATGAAAAGCCCACAGCTAACATCATCCTCAATGGGGAAAAACTGAGAGCTTTTTCCCTGAGATCAGGAACACGACAGGGATGCCCACTCTCACTGCTGTTGTTTAATATAGTGCTGGAAGTTCTAGCATCAGCAATCAGACAACAAAAGGAAATCAAAGGCATCAAAATTGGCAAAGATGAAGTCAAGCTTTCGCTTTTTGCAGATGACATGATATTATACGTGGAAAATCCGATAGATTCCACCAAAAGTCTCCTAGAACTGATACATGAATTCAGCAAAGTTGCAGGATACAAAATCAATGTGCAGAAATCAGTTGCATTCTTATACACTAACAATGAAGCAACAGAAAGACAAATGAAGAAACTGATCCCATTCACAATTGCACCAAGAAGCATAAAATACCTAGGAATAAATCTAACCAAAGATGTAAAAGATCTGTATGCTGAAAACTATAGAAAGCTTATGCAGGTAATTGAAGAAGATATAAAGAAATGGAAAGACATTCCCTGCTCATGGATTGGAAGAATAAATATTGTCAAAATGTCAATACTACCCAAAGCTATCTACACATTCAATGCAATCCCAATCAAAATTGCACCAGCATTCTTCTCGAAACTAGAACAAGCAATCCTAAAATTCATATGGAACCACAAAAGGCCCCGAATGGCCAAAGTAATTTTGAAGAAGAAGACCAAAGCAGGAGGCATCACAATCCCAGACTTTAGCCTCTACTACAAAGCTGTCATCATCAAGACAGCATGGTATTGGCATAAAAACAGACACATAGACCAATGGAATAGAATAGAAACCCCAGAACTAGACCCACAAACGTATGGCCAACTCATCTTTGACAAAGCAGGAAAGAACATCCAATGGACAAAAGACAGTCTCTTTAACAAATGGTGCTGGGAGAACTGGACAGCAACATGCAGAAGGTTGAAACTAGACCACTTTCTCACACCATTCACAAAAATAAACTCGAAATGGATAAAGGACCTGAATGTGAGACAGGAAACCATCAAAACCTTAGAGGAGAAAGCAGAAAAAGACCTCTCTGACCTCAGCCGTAGCAATCTCTTACTCGGCACATCCCCAAAGGAAAGGGAATTAAAAGCAAAAGTGAATTACTGGGACCTTATGAAGATAAAAAGCTTCTGCACAGCAAAGGAAACAACCAACAAAACTAAAAGGCAACCAACGGAATGGGAAAAGATATTTGCAAATGACACATCGGACAAAGGGCTAGTATCCAAAATCTATAAAGAGCTCATCAAACTCCACACCCGAAAAACAAATAACCCAGTGAAGAAATGGGCAGAAAACATGAATAGACACTTCTCTAAAAAAGACATCCGGATGGCCAACAGGCACATGAAAAGATGTTCAACGTCGCTCCTTATCAGGGAAATACAAATCAAAACCACACTCAGATACCACCTCACACCAGTCAGAGTGGCCAAAATGAAGAAATCAGGAGACTATAGATGCTGGAGAGGATGTGGAGAAACGGCAACCCTCTTGCACTGTTGGTGGGCATGCAAATTGGTGCAGCCGCTCTGGAAAGCAGTGTGGAGGTTCCTCAGAAAATTAAAAATAGACCTACCCTATGACCCAGCAATAGCACTGCTAGGAATTTATGCAAGGGATACAGGAGTACTGATGCATAGGGGCACTTGTACCCCAATGTTTATAGCAGCACTCTCAACAATAGCCAAATTATGGAAAGAGCCTAAATGTCCATCAACTGATGAATGGATAAAGAAATTGTGGTTTATATACACAATGGAATACTACATGGCAATGAGAAAAAATGAAATATGGCCTTTTGTAGCAACATGGATGGAACTGGAGAGTGTGATGCTAAGTGAAATAAGCCATACAGAGAAAGACAGATACCATATGGTTTCACTCTTATGTGGATCCTGAGAAATGTAACAGAAACCCATGGGGGAGGGGAAGGAAAAAAAAAAAAAAAAGAGGTTAGAGTGGGAGAGAGCCAAAGCATAGGAGACTGTTAAAAACTGAGAACAAACTGAGGGTTGATGGGGGGTGGGAGGGAGGGCAGGGTGGGTGATGGGTATTGAGGAGGGCACCTTTTGGGATGAGCACTGGGTGTTGTATGGAAACCAATTTGACAGTAAATTTCATATATTAAAAAATAAATAAATAAATAAAAATAAATAAAAAAATAAAAAAATAAAAAAAAAAAATGTTTATAGCCAATTGAAAAAAAAAAAAAGAAGATGTGGTATATATATAATACAATGGAGTATTACTTAGCAATCAAAAAGAATGAAATCTTGCCATTTGCAACTACATGGATGGAACTGGAGGGTATCATGTTAAGTGAAATTAGTTAGTCAGATAAAGACAAAAATCATATAACTTCACTCATATGAGTAATTTCAGACACAAAACAGATGAACATAAGGGAAGGGAAACAAAAATAATATAAGAACAGAGAGGGGGACAAAACATAAGAGACTCTTTAATATGGAGAGCAAACAGAGGGTTACTGGAGGGGTTGTGCGAGGGGGATGGGCTAAATGGGTAAGGGACACTAAAGAATCTACTCCTGAAATCATTGTTTCACTATATGCTAACTAATTTGGATGTAAATTAAAAAAAATAAAAAATAAAACAAGTTAATAAAAAAAATCGCTCAGTAAAAATTAAAAAACCCCAAGGTGTAAAAATATCTGTTCCCTCACCCTCATCTGTTAACTTTCCAACGTCATCTCACTTTTCTCCCTCTCCCTCACTTTTCTTTTTTTTTTTAATTTTCAAAAATTTTTATTTTAGATAGAGAGCACATGTATGCGTTGTGGTGAGAGGGGGAGAGGGAGAGACAGAGAATCCCAAGAAGGATCCACACTCCGCTCAGAACCCACCATGAGGTCACGACCTGAGCTGAAATCAAGATTCAGACACTCAACCAAATAAGCCACCCAGTCCCCTCTCCCTCACTGTTCTGTCCTTCTCTGCTCTGCTACTCCTGAAACCAGCGCACATCCAATTGTAGTGTCCTCGTTGTGCAGTGTTTCCCGTCCGCTCTTCGGTTCACACTGGTCTCAAATGTCCCCTTATCAGACAACTTTTGGGTCACCTGGGTGGCTCAGTCGGTTAAAGATCTGACCTCAGCTCAGTTTAAGATCTCACAGCGCGTGAGTTTGAACCTCTGTCGGGCTCTGTGCTGACAGCTCAGAGACTGGAGCCTCCTTTGGATTTTGTGTGTCCCTCTCTCTCTGCTTCTCTGTCCCGCCCTCACTCATACTATGTCTCTCTCTCTCTCAAAAATAAATAAACATAAAAAGAAAGAAAGAAAGAAAGAAAGAAAGAAAGAAAGAAAGAAAGAAAGAAAGAAAGAAAGAGAAAGAAAGAAAGAAAGAAAGAAAGAAAGAAAGAAAGAAAGAAAGAAAACATTTCCTGACCCCTTTATATAATTGACACTCACCCCCAACACACTCTATTCCCTGTTTTTACTTTATTATTTTTTTTTCTGATCAATAAATATCTCTACTTAACTTCCTAAGCATTTAATTTGACTTGTCTGCCATCTGAACTCCCTACCCCCAATTACAATGAAGTCTCCTAGCATTCAGGATTCTTTTCTTTTTCTTTTGTTCTCTTCTGTTGACTCCTGATACTGAAAACTTTGGTTCCCAATAAATCTTGGATGAAATGATGAATAAACCACCATAAGGCAAAATGACATGTAAACTTTCTTAATCACCTTCCAACATGGTTGCTGACAAAAGGCACCGGAATAAAAAATGTGGTTTCAACTCTTTTATGATATAGGAGACATAACTAGGTCTAAGACTTCACAGAGGTGGTGAACTTCTCTTAGTTTTAGTATTTCATATTTAAAGTGGATGAAATTATATCATTCCAATATTCCCTTTATTTGAATACAATACAGGAGAAAATATATTATTACCATAAAGCAGATAAAATTAATCTCATTTAATCTTCTTGACCATCCTATTAGTTTGGTAATTTAATTTGAAGCAAAAAATAACTCAAGACATAGAGAATAATTATTACCATCACTGCATATGGAATATTTATGGGAAAGACACTGGGAAGGACCCTTTAACACTTAACATTAAGAGACGTGTCCTTTTCCAGTCAGGTCACCTCTCTACTCAGCCTGTTGTCATTACCAGCAGAGGGGAGCTCAGAGGCAAAGATGAGAGGCTGAGAAACTGTGAAGAGTCTTCTAGCCCTCAATTTTCCTTGAATACAATTATCTTCTCTGCCCAATATCTCTGCCCAGAAAAAATCTTACCACCAAGTGACTAACATCTCCAAGTCACCACGATTGCAAAATCAGACTTTTGTCCTGCTCGCTTCAGCAAAGTTGGTAAAGTAAACTAAGAAGTGACTGAAGATTTTATCTTGCATTTGCCCCTTAATCCTGTTCCCATCCCATCTGCTTGCGTATGGATTTCCTTCACAAATCCGTAAGAATGTCCACCAGAGGCACTGTATCTTCTTTATTCTTGTTTGTTGGTACAGGCACCCTCTGCTTTTTGAAAGTTCCAGTTATGCCCATGTCACTTTTCTAAAAGACCTACATCAGTACCTGTCTTCACTAACCAAAGCAAATGCAAAGAGAATTTTCACTTCTATAGGGGGGAAAAAAAAAGGCAAAATTGAAAAATGACATTCAGCATTTGTTTTGCTGCAACCCATTTTAGAGACAGCATGCCCTAAGCAGTGGGAGTGACCCCACCAAGCTCCTTCCCCAGGAACTACACTCAGTATCCCACAACATCCAGCTACCGTAGCTTTGAATTTTGTCTCTGCACATCTGTGCTTTATCTTGATTCATTTCGTGCATCCGTTAGCAAGATGTGTCCTAAGGTAGCAGAAAAGCCTAAGATATATATATTTTTTGAGCCTGGGAATGCTCAAAAATGTTTCCATATAAATTAATGGTAATTGGTGCTCCACTTTACCCCATTTCCAGCTTACAAAAGATTTCAGAGGAACACTGCTTTCACAGAGTGGTGGAAACCTGTATTTGGAAAATGGCCTAGAACATAATAGGCATTGATTCATGTTTGCTGAATGAATAAGTGTTTCCCGCATCTGAGCTATGCTCATCAAATTTCAGGGGGCCAAATAGAGACTGAATACTCCTATAGTAACGTCCTATAATTTCTTAAATTGTTTTAGATTTTCTCAAGGTTTTCAAAGTTCCCATTTGTTTCTTTTTACAAACTGCATTAACTGCTATGTGAAAGCAAAAAAATCAGGACCTTTTGTTTGAATAATGTAAACATCATAATATTCTCTATAAATAAACTATAGTGGAAATGAGCGGTATTTAGTACCAATATGACACTTTAATCAGGGTATTTATTTCCCTATATAAGATCAATATGAATTTAAATACTATTTTTAAACATGGCTACAAATTCTATACTTATTCTTATATCCTAATTATAAGTAGTAACACTGTAGATGCAAAATGAAGAAAACTTTTTTTTTCTCTTTTAAAGAGAAAGGAAAATGTTTTATTTGATCCCAAGTCAGGACATTTTCCCAGGATACATAACCTTCACAAAGAAGGGGGTGCTCTGGGGAAGAGATATATATATATATATATATATAATATAGATAGATAGATAGATATAGATATAGATATAGATATAGATATAGATATAGATATAGATATATACATATATATGCAGTTATATGTATGTACCTCTTTTTACAAGAAGAGTTATAAATCATCACACAAAGGACATTCCAAAAAGTTACAAAATTTATCTTATGGTTTTAGTATATGGAAGACCATTATGGCTTTAATCTTATGGAAACTGGGAGATTTTTAAATTTTCCTCACTTTTATGCTCAGAATGCTCCTTCTGGGTTATTTATTTATTTATTTGTTTACTTTTTCAACAAAGCAAATGTACAGTGTGTGCTTGGGGAGGAAATAGAGCCCATGTTTAAGGCTTTGCTGAGTCATTTTGACCTTGGTGAACGTTAAATAATAGATAGCTTCCCTGAGACCCCAGGATCAGGGCCCACAAACACTAAAAGTTGAAAATCTCTTTCATTAACACAGAGAAAGAACTCTATACCTTTCAATAGAATAAGTGCTTAATTCCTTATGGAAGTGATAATTAAACAAGAACTTAAATGTCTATAAAGTGTGTTGAGAGTTTCAGTTGTGAGATTCTTCACATTTGCTGAATCATACTGGTTTTGATCAACTTTTTTGCTTCCATCTTAAATGAGAAGGCTGTTTTCAATCCTTGTAAAACCCTAAAGAGATATGTACGCAAGGAAACAGACTCAATGGATTATTTGTTTTCTCCCTAAGGTCGTATCCCACTCCCATGTGATGAAGACAATGTTCAAGTCCCAGTTTACCAAACCCACATCCAACCCTAAATCCCTATAACATGCTGTCTGCTCAAAACTTTGTGCTTGTCACTGAGTGATCAGTTTTAATCTTTGTCTCTTTGTCTCTTTCTTTTTCTCTTTGTCTGTGTCCCATCCCATACCCTCTCTCCCCCACACACATACAGACATAACACTAAATACACAATCTCATCAGGTAGCTATGATTACCTATGTAGATGATGAAATAAAGAGTTAGTTAACTAGGGCAAGTAACTGTTTTGGGTCTTGTTAGTTAGAGTCTCCTTAATTATAAGGCACTTTAATTCAAATTTGTCTTATTAATAATCCCATGTATTTAATCACAAAATATAAAAATATGATATAAATCAATTTCATAAAATTTTTCTGAAAAACATGCTTCTGATTACATCTCATAGCTCTCTGGGCATTCTGAGATTATTGTTTGCTTTTCAATATTTTTTGGTAGAATGTTACATTAAAGTATTTGAATGCTGAATTCGAATTTTTTTTTTCAGGATCAGAAGATAAATTGCTATCGAAACAATGCAATTCTGTCATTGCAAATTGTGGGAGTAAAATAGATTTATATACACTTACTATATTTAATATTATATTTAGTAGTTCAGAAACCTCGATTCCCATGAAACTGCAGGGAGTCAGATTATCAACTGGGTCATCAGAGTGGATTAAAGGTAGTTTATAATACTGGAATGTATGTTGTAAGGATCTTAATAAATTACATTTCACAGCAAGAGTTAGCAATGAATTCATAAAGAGAATTCTATATATACTCCGATTCACATTTCAGCTCTGTCATTTACTAGGTCTTTGAATTTTCAGAAGATTTTTTCTTTTCTGTTTAAGCCTCAAGAATTTGTTTGCTTGCTTGTTTTTACTCATCTGTTTGTTTTTTATCTGTCAAATGACAGTCTTGAGCCCATGATCTAGAAGTTCCCATTTTGCCTACAGTCCCTGACATCACAATGTTGTATTGCAAACATTCTGCTAGGTCAATATTAGTAAAGCAGAATGAATGTAAATGTTCTGCTCATTCTTCATGCACACTTTGGAAATCATGAGTAATGAATACTAAACTCACATTTCTTATTTATGTATTTCTTGATCTCATTTTGTGGATATTCCCTTTGCAGTAGCCTCTGGGCACATTTACAGGATTTAATAAGAAGAGAGAAGATATCTGCAATCTTAATTGTATAGCAGAATGATAAACTCACAGACGGAAAGCTTGTCTTGTAAATTTAATTTCCTCTAAGCTTGTTAGGAAGACTATACCAGAGAATATAACAGCTCTCATCTCAAGTCATTGTATTACATGAACTTTTCAATCCCCATGTCAACTAGTATTAATATATTTAAAGGCACATTGCCTATTTTAGAAGAAAAAATATGACACACATTTTAGTTTGATTTAGGATACTTCTGTGTGGTTTATAACTGCTGTGGACCTATTTGAGCTATCTCCATTAAATAGTTTTTAATAAGTTGAGCTTAGATAATGTCTAATTGCCATTACTATTTGCATTCCTGGGGCCATGAGAGATAATTCAATTTTCCATTACTTAAAAGAAATTGCCTTGTCCCATAACTAGGTTTCCTGCAGGTGAAGAAACACCTTAAGCATTGTAACTGCTTTTTAATCTCAGTGTAGATTATTATATTTTCGTTTTGTTTTAAATTATCTTGGCCATATATTTCATAGATTTCCATATTGCAATCATCACTGGGCCAATGTCTGCTTACAATGTAATAGTACATTAGCACAAGAACACAAATAAAAATATTTATATTAGTAAAATCATTATTTTATATACTTGTAGAAGTCCAGAAAAGGCAAATAAAATAATCAAGGTAGGATAATGTGTGTGTAAAGACAGAGTGAAGATAAAGGAAAGAAAACCTCAGATATGATAAATATTTACCATGGGAAAGATAGTAGCCTATTTTTACAGAAATATTTTCACTTAACTTCAGCCAAAACTCAACATGATGAGTAAATTATACACTTTTTATGGTTAAGGAACTAAAATCTTGGAAATTAAGTTGTGTCTTCAATCAAAAGCTACTTAGCTGTTGAAATGCTAATTGATATTCAATTGTGGCATTGGTACTTTAAATACACAAGTTCTTTGCTATGTTTCTTTTCTTTTTTTTTAAGTTTATTTATTTTGAGAGACAGCAAGAGTGTGAGTGGGCACAGAGAGACAGAGAGAGAGAGAGAGAGAGAGAGAAGGAGAGAGAATCCCAAGCAGGCTCCATGCTGTCAGAGCTGAGACCATTGTGGGGCTCAATCTCACAAACTGTGAAATCATGACCTAAGCCAAGATCAAGAGTTGGATGCTTAACCAAATGAGCCACCCAGGTGCCCCTGCTATGTTTCTTGTTGTGAAGTGAAGTCCATGTTCTTTCCCACTGAATGTGGGCTCTCTGAATTCTTGACCAGTTCTTGATGCTCTGCCAGTTTCTGTATAGTATGTATGTGTATGGGTATGTGTATATATATATATATATATATATGCAAAACAATCCTGGAGAAAGAGACTAATACTTCAAAGTAAATAAAGCACAGAAATTTGCACTATATAAAAATAAAAACCATTGCATGACACAATATACAAAACCAAAATCAATAAGAGAGCATATAAAGACTTTCAGTTAGGCAGATTACAGATAAATGAATATTGATATTATGATACCAAGAGTTCTTATAAGCTGTTTGGGGGAAAATGATCAAATAGAAAAACATACTCAGGTTGCCTGGGTGGCTCAGTCAGTAGAGGGTCTGACTTCAGCTCAGGTCATGATCTCCAGCTCCTGATTTCAAGCCCTTCTGTGCTAACAGGTCAGAGTCTGGAGCCTGCTTTGGATTCTGTGTCTCCTTCTCTCTCTCTCTGCCTCTCCCCAGCTTGTACTCTGTCTCTCTCTCACTCCTTCAAAAATGAATAAACATTAACAATATTTTTTAAAAGAAAAAATGCTCAAAGAAAACTAATAAATTTGTAGAAACTATCAAATCCAGAAGTCAAACAAACACATGAAAAGAGTCTCAAATTCAAATTAAGGTAGAAATATATTGCTAATATATATGGGCACTTGTACCCCAATGTTTATAGCAGCACTTTCAACAATAGCCAAATTATGGAAAGAACGTAAATGTCCATCAACTGATGAATGGATAAAGAAATTATGGTTTATATATACTATGGAATACCACTTGGCAATGAGAAAGAATGAAATCTGGCCATTTGTAGCAATGTGGATGGAACTGGAGAGTGTTATGCTAAGTGAAATAAGTCAGACAGAGAAAGACAGATACCATATTTTTTCACTCATATGTGGATCCCGAGAAATTTAACAGAAGACCAGGGTGGAAGGGAAGGGGGGAAAAGTTATAGAGAGGAAAGAAGGCAAACCATAAGAGACTCAAATACTGAGAACAAACTGAGGGTGATAGGGGGTGGGGGGGAAGGGAAAGTGGGTGATGGGCGTTGAAAGTGGGTGATGGAAAGAAGGCAAACCATAAGAGACTCAAATACTGAGAACAAACTGAGGGTGATAGGGGGTGGGGGGGAAGGGAAAGTGGGTGATGGGCATTGAAGAGAGTACCTGTTGGGATGAGCACTGGGTGTTGTATGGAAACCAATTTGACAATAAATTATATATAAAGAAAAGAAATATATTGTTCAAATAATCAATCTTAAACAAATTTAAACGACATATAGCACCTAGCACCTATTGCTTTCCAGGATAGTAAAATCTATTAAAGTAAAATATATATGTGTGTGTATATATATATATATATATATAATCTCTTTGTTCAGCCCTATCCTTAATGAATATGTTTCATTACATCAAGTTTCATATTATGAAGACAATAAACTCTTTACAAGTTCTATACTCACAAGTGTAATAGAGAATAGTGTGTAACAGAGACATTTATACACATGTGATTCATATACAGTTGATTTTCATTATTTGTGGATGCTATATTTGTAGATTCACCCATTCATTAAAATTTATTTTAACCCAGAATCAATTCTCATTTTCCACAATCATTTCCAAACATATGCAAAACTGTGGAAAAATTTGAGTTGCCCAATATACAAGTTCTCTGTTGGCATCAAAAAAGATGATGCTCTGTACCCTTGTTCAGCTTTCAGTCTTTTTCATCGTCTACTTATGCAATACTTATTGCTTTTTTTGTGATTTTCGGGGTGATTTCACTGTTTAAAATGGCACCCAAGAGTAGTACCAAAAGTGTAAGTTTTCAAAAGTGCAAGATGATTGTGTTTTGCCTTACAGAGTGTGTTAGATAGGCTTTTTTCAGATACAAAGTATGGTCCTGTTGGCCATGAATTCAATGTTAACGAGTCAACAAAATATATTAAATAAAATGTCTGCAAACATACAAAAACAAGGTTATGTATTGATTGACAAGATATTGTGATCAAAGACTCCTAGAAACCTAACTCTGTATTTCACCTAGTATTTCACCTATTAGGATACATCAAATTTTTTTTTAATTTTTTTTTTAACGTTTATTTATTTTTGAGACAGAGAGAGACAGAGCATGAACAGGGGAGGAGCAGAGAGAGAGAGAGCCACAGAATCTGAAACAGGCTCCAGGCTCTGAGCTGTCAGCACAGAGCCCGACGCGGGGCTCGAACTCACGGACCGTGAGATCATGACCTGAGCCGAAGTCAGACGCTTAACCAACCGAGCCACCCAGGCACCCCAGGATACATCACATTTTAACAAAGGGAATTTAACCTTAGGGAATTGCTGAAGCTGATTTTTTAAAAAGTTTTTTGATGTTTATTTATCTCAGAGACAGAGACACAAGGCATAAGCAGGGAAGGGGCAGAGAGAGCCAGAGACAGAATCTGAAACAGGCTGCAGGCTATGAGCTGTCAGCACAGAGCCCGATGCGGGGCTCGAACCCACGAACCGTGAGATCATGACCTGATCTGAAATCAGACACTTAACCAGCTGAGCCACCTAGGCGCCCCACAATTTTTGAATACAATAGCCAAAAAAAGTAAAAGAAAATAAAATCCTACAACTTATTTTTAAAGGCATGTGTATGATACTCAAATACTAACAAAAAATTCATATGTGGTACATATAAAGAAATTTTAAAACAAGTTACAGTATTTCAATATTTCAAAAAGTAATTGAATAAGATAATAGTTCTTCCAATTTTTATATTTATATATATTCTATATTATTGCATTTCATCTTTTATTATTTGTCTAATAAGAAGGCAGAATACATGGATAGATAGGAGATGGATACATAGGTGATAGATAGATAGATAGATAGATAGATAGATAGATGATAGATAGATAAATACAGATCGACAGAGAAAAATGGCACCAATTTGGAAGGGGTACAAAATGGTAAACATATTGAAATGTTCTTCAAATTAAATATTCCAAAAGCAATTTTTTACCCTGTACATGCCTATATTGAATATTGAAATATTGAAATGTAAAGAACTCCACTAAAGATAAAGGTATGAATGTATATATACATATACACGCACATATGTGTATATATGTGTATGTATGCATGTGTATATGTAGACATACATTCGTTTGTGTTTGGTCTGGGAAACATATTTATATATTAAATCTAATATGTTTATATTATTTAGTAATTATAATACAACTCTATAAATTATATAATAATTTGTATATGTTTATTATATTTTTCACAAAAACTAAGCAAATACATCCCATGTTGATTTTTCTTTTATTAACTAGGAGGATGACCAGGGTCAAACCACTGTATTTCTGTGAGGTTCGATTTCTTCAAATGCATAATTAGGGAATTTATCTAGTTAGCAACACTTTCCCATGATCCTTGAAATTATAACAATTGTATAGAATGTCTTCTAGAAGATTATTAGCTAAACCAAAAGGGATTTTAATCATCTTTATCATAAATTTTCCTTGTTAATATATTTTAGTTCTTACTGAATTTTTTTCAAAATAGTTTGGTTACTCTGCCTATAAAATTCTTACCTCTTATTTTTGTCTCTCAAAAGAAAAATGAAACTGTCCATGTAGCTCTACAGGAAAAAAGTAAATTCTGCAATGTTTATTATCTACATGGCAAAGTTAGTTTACACACCCAAAGGAAAACACACACACAAACAGAAATTTGATACACCCAGTGGAACAGTCGCTTTGTCTGTTTACTAAATTACTGTTCCTTTTTCTGCTGTTGATTTTCGCCGTCACTTAACCCAACATGAAATCCATGCAATGGCTGGAATTGGTGTTACGATTTTCTGTGGGGTTTTTTTTTAACTTTTTTTAACATTTATTCATTTTTGAAAGACAGAGAAAGAGCGCAAATGGGGAACGGCTAGAGAGAGAGAGAGAGAGAGAGAGAGAGAGACAGAATCCGAAGCAGGCTGCAGACTACGAGCTGTCAGCATAGAGACCGAGGCGGGGCTCAAACTCTCAGACTGCCAATATCATGACCTGAGCCAAAGTCGGCTGCCCAACCCACTGAGCCACCCAGGCGCCCCTCTGTGGGTTTTCTAATACAAACTTCTTTATCCGGAGGTTCTTGGAGTTGTTCTCATGCTTCCATTGGACCTAAATTCCATTTTCTTTCCATGAAAGTCCATGTTTTACTAAAGATGGTTTTAGTGGGTTTTGGTGACTTACAACAAAGTGTTGTGACTAATACAAGAATTAGTAAACATCCTGTACTTTGTTTCTACAAATTCTATTTTTCTAGTTTCTGTGTCCACTCTATTATAGATTATTTACATAATGTAAACTCTTTGCCTTACCATCTTCTGTTTCCAAAAACCAGAATGGATGTGCTTTATTACTTGAAAGCTTGTTTCAGATATGTTACATGGATTTATGTCATATAGAAGTGATAATCATCTGTGATCAGCATTCAGCACTAGCAAAGAGAAATACATATATAATTCATATTCGCATAAAGGTATTTATAATTTATAATACAGCATACAATCCAATGTTTAATTTATTATATAACATATATTTTTTCATAATTTATGACACAGGATATGATTCATGCATACAGTGTTTATATGTCGTTCTCCATTTTTAAAACCTCAAACTGTTAATGCCTCATACACTTATAATTAAATAAGACATTATTCAGAAATTCCCAATTAAAATAAGTCTGTTATTGTTTTATATCATGCTATAATGAAGAATCTAGATTTCATATCCCCATGAGAGAACATAACAATGGATGTACAATGCATGTACAATGTCTTGTTTCTCTGAGGTCAAACACAGTCCTCAACTAAATAGTTTAAGTACAACTCTGTTTTGGCTGCAAAAGTAAAGAAAGGAAAGTATTAAATTTCTGATCAGGGTCTGAAAAATCCTATTTTATGTTGATATTATTTTCAAAATTTAAAAATTAATTCAGTAAAATCACTAACAGGTGATTTGATTTCTCAAATACATTTTTGTTAACTCGTACATGTTTTAGTCCTGATACCAATCAGCATCCTAGTAATCATTTTACTTTCTGCCATGTGATAATATACTTGCTTTAAATGAATCAAAACAACATTTTATTCTTTAGGAAAACATCAGACTTCTGATTTGGACTTAGTCTTTGTGAAATTAGTTATTCTTAATAAAACAGGATAACTACATCACTCAATGTATTAAATATTTATAATCAAGATTTGGAAAAACAAAAGGAACCCATGGAGGTCAATGTGTATAAAGGACAACTAGCCTTCATTTAGCCTCTGGCCACAATACTTACATTTGGCGATTGGCTATAAAGTTCTCGTCTGTGTATTTATTTAAAAAAAAAAATCAGAATACTTGTGTATGTCTGCCAAAACACAAAGGTGTAGTATTAAGCATAGCACACACAAACATGAATAACGTGTCTACATATTATCCTAAAGGATTTCAAAGAAGTTCATGTTTTACCTGTTAAAAGTTAGACATGTAAATTGAAGTTCATTAAAATTAATTCAGATGTAACTGAACTCCCATGCAACCCTTGTTTTTTTTTTCCAATCTGTATGTATGAAAGTAAGTAGAAAGTAGTCTTTTTTTGTTGAGATTAGACAGCTAAAAAATAATCGTAAAAAATAAAATCAGACTTGGAATTATACCTCCTATTGAAATGTTAAGCAATTCATGGGAAGTCGTTCCATTTATATCATATGACAGCACAATAATACAATAGATATTTAAATAGATACGTGAAGAGATAAATAATCTGTTCTTTACTCAAGAGATGGTCTCTGGCCACCAACTACATCCCTACGTTACCTTCCATCGTACCCTTTCCCTGTCCACAAATAGCATCAAAAGTTGCTCTTCCTTCCCTGAATAATTCAGTATTGTCTTTCTGCTTGCATATGCCTTGGAGCAAAACAAAAGTTGTATAGTTACTGGCAAAACCCAGGATTCTAGGAAAGCATTCAATTGATTATCCCTTGTATCTTAAGTACCTCATGGGTGATATCACCTGTAACATATCCTTTTATTATGGGGATGGGGTTGCAGAGCAGTGGAAATTTCAATGCTACAGAAAATAAGCTTTACTTCTCTTTATGCGTGCTCAGTACATCATACTTGCTGAAAATAGTTTGAATTGGACACATTAAACAATTGTATATGGGGGGGTACATCTAGCTGCACGTAGAAGCTGAGATTGTTTTCCAGCAAAGATTCAACAACTGAATTAATTGCAAGTCAGTGTTTTACCCCAGTTACTTGACTGAAAACTCTTTAAGGCATTATCCGTGTCTCATTCATTTTTATATTATGTACTATTGTAACCCTTACAAAATAAAAATGGGTGTCATGACATATGTGTGGACAAAAACAATGAGAAATAACTATACCCTTAGGAGCCTCTTTTCAATTGTCTTGTTGAATTTGATGGCTTATTATTTGATTGGGAAAGTTACTTTGATACGATATATTTTGAGATGTATTGAGGGACTGCCTTTGTGCAAAGTTGGTAGAGAATCGTTCATGGGTGTCGGGTGTCTCTGCATCTTTTCTGACAAGAGAATTGTATTAGTTATTGTTGCTGGATGATGCATTGCAAACAGATTTCCAGCCCAAAGAGAGCATGCATTTCTTATCACTAATTTCCCGTGGGTCAGAAGTCTAGACACAGTTTAACGGAGTCCTCTGCTCAGGGTTTCACAAAGCTGCTATCAAGGTTGGTCATGCTCCCCTCTCCTGGAGGATCAGCTAAGGATAACTCTGCTTCCCGGCTCATTCAAGGTCTTGTCAGATTTCATTTTTCTCTAGCTGTATGAATGTGGGCCCCAGCTTCTTGCTGACCATAAGTTGGAGTTTCTGCTCATGACCTATAGGACATCAGTAGCTACTCACCACATGGCCTTCTTCACAGGTAGTCCATAACATGGCAATTTGCACCTTCAAGGCCAGCAGGAAAGTTTTTCTCTAGCACATGATATCAATATGGAGTCACATATGTAATATGTTATGTGTCATGTAGCATATAGCATAAAACACACATTGTAATGTATAGTGTAATTATATATCATATGACATGATATGAAATGTGTAATATATAATATATATGACTATATTAAATATCATTTAATAAATAACATACAATATATAATGTAAAACATATATATATTGTGTGTGTGTGTTGTATATATTGTAACCAAATCAAGGGAGTGATGTCCCATTACTTTTGCCAAATTCTATTAGTTAGAAGAAAGTCGTTGACTCTGCCCAGCCCAAGAGAAGAAGATTAGGATCACCTTAAGGTATGTTTGTCACAGGCTGTAACAACTTTTTTCCAGACTATTCTTTATAAAAGACATATGAATAGCAAACAGCCTTGGAAGAAGAAGTAGTCTATTCCTCAAGGACAGAGGGTAGGTTTGTTTCCTGAACAAGATAATAAAGACAATACATTGCTGCAGGGCAATGGTTGGACAGAAGTGCTTTAGCTCTCTTAAAAGATTATAGTCTCTTAAACTCAGTGTCCCTCAACTGTGACAAACTCACAATGTGCACAACATGACCTGGGCCACTCTGTATCGCAGCCATGAGATTTGAGGTGTGTGTCAGGATTATCCTCTGCTTTGATGATTTGCTAGAGGGACTCACAGGACCCAGAAGTTGTTATATTCATGGTTATAGTTTATTATAGCTAAAGGATACACAGTAGAACCAGTGAAGAGAAAAGGCACAGGGGACAGAATCTGGAGGCAAACAGGCCTAAATTTCTAGGCACAAAGACTGGAGGAAACCAGGCCCTCCCTTCCTCGTGCAGTCACAGAGAACGTATTACTACCTCCAGGAATGGTGTTTAACAATAGAGGAAAAGCGTTGCCAACTAGCTTCTTAGTTTGTTCCAACTAGCTTCATCTGAGCTTAGATATACAGAGCTTAAATAGAGGGTTAATCATGGAGGTGTACAGTAGGTTTTTCTTAGGAATGTACAGAGTTTGAACATAAGCTTGCTGAGATAATCCTTTTTTTCCCCCCCACAGAGGGTAAAAGGAACCAATGCTAACACAAAGCTCACACTATCTACTATCTGTTGTGTGATACCATGATTAACAGAATCCTTTGTCTCAGAGTCAGGGTTCTCTAGTCTCTCGCCAACATCTACACAACTTTAACAAGCAGACGTGTTATCTTACAAGCCAGGAAAACTTCCAGACCCTTCACAGTTCTTGGCGGACAATCGTACAACCCTGAATGAATAGTACATAGGGGAGACCCAGCGCTATTCATCTTATGCGTAGTTTTTTGTACCCAAGTAGATTGCTGCCTTATAAACTGAACCATAATTAAACATTTTATGTTAATTAAAAAAGTGTGGTTTTTTTCAAATAAGGTATTTAATTGAGGTATAGTTACCAAAGTAACATGTTATTATTTTGCTTTTATAATTATAGATAAAAGTACATTTTTATGTTTTAATATTTTTATTTCCAGC
Source organism: Panthera tigris (assembly GCF_018350195.1). Classification (NCBI taxonomy): domain Eukaryota; kingdom Metazoa; phylum Chordata; class Mammalia; order Carnivora; family Felidae; genus Panthera; species Panthera tigris. Next base: position 177,835,516 of record NC_056663.1, on the reverse strand, counting down.
TGTACAGTATGTAAATGTTAGATTGTATCATGTAATGTGTATTGCATCTAACTATTTAGTAGAATTTTATTTAGCTTGTCATTTCACTGAACTATAAAACAATAGCTACAAGTTACTCTATGTACAAGATAATGTAATTGTACGTTAAATTGAGAATAGCAATTATGGAAAAGAAATAATTGTCTTTGGACATTTTGTAAATTTTGTTAGTTCTTTTTCTTTTCCTGAAGAATTAATTTCCTTCTGTTCTTAAAAGATTAAACAATATATCACAAACATTAAGAAATACATATTTAGGGGCACCTGGGTGGCTCAGTCAGTTAAGCAACTGATTCTTGATTTTGGCTCAGGTCCTGATCTCACAGTTCATGAGTTCGAGCCCTGCATTGGGCTCTGCACTGACAGTGCGGAGCCTGCTTGAGATTCTCTCTCTCTCTCTTCCTCTCTCTCTCTCTCTCTCTTCCTCTCTCTCTCTGCCCCTCCCACGCTCTCTCTCTCTCTCTCAAAATAAATAAAAAGACTTAAAAAGAGAAATATATATTTGATTTATTGGACCCTGATATCCTAGGAGTTTTTCCTCTCCATTGATTGTCACTTTCCAGTAACCACATTAAAATGTCTAGTTCAGAAGGCATCATCTCTGATATTGGCATACACTTGCCCTCAGATCTCCTACATTTCTGAAAGTTTTTGGAGCGTGGCTCTAATTGTCATTTGATATGGGTTATCTTTTCATAGATATTTGTATTGCAAATAGCCTTAAAAGATATAGCAATTCCCTTTAGAACAAAGGACAGGTGTGCTTACTGACGGTTACAAAATATTCCAGTCCCGTAAGCTCAGCATTCTTCTTTAACAAATCCATGACATATGCAGTCATCTCCTGGCCCACTTGTGTCACTCTGTAGAAACTGGAAATTGAAGAACCGATGGAAAAAAAAGAAAAAAAAAGAAAAAAGAAAAAAGCTGACTGTCCTCAGTCTCTGACTCAGAAGTTTTATATATTAGGCATGATCCTTAAAACCATAGGCTAACAAGTTAGGTTTCAAGTAAGTAAAACCTTCTACACTTCACAGTGTTTAGGTGGTGTTTACACTTCGATAGGCTGTCTGATGACACATCATCTTCCTCAACACATAGAGTCTCAGTAGCAATAATGGAACTTGCAGTTAACAAAGCAGAATGACTTCTTACTCATGTGATATTTGTCTTTAACCTAACTAAACATGTGTCTATATTTAATTTTTTTTTTAACGTTTATTTACTTTTGAGACAGAGAGAGACAGAGCATGACGGGGGAGGGTCAGAGAGAGGGAGACACAGAATTCGAAACAGGCTCCAGGCTCTGAGCTGTCAGCACAGAGCCTGACACGGGCCTCGAACTCACTGACTGCGAGATCATGACCTGAGCCGAAGTCGGCCGCTTAAGTGACTGAGCCACCCAGGTGCCCCAACATGTGTCTATATTTAAAGATAGAAAATACCAACCCTCAGTGGTGGGGAGGGAGGGCTTATAAGAAAGGAAGATTAGAAGAAAGCCATTTTGGGATATAAAGCAAGCTGCATCCAGAGAGTCACTTTTGATGGTAGGGTTTAACCCAGGCAAACAAATCAACAGGTCTAATTAGCAAGAATCTCTGTCCTGAGGAGACCAGGCACAATAAGACTATTGACTTCTTACAGGCTATTGACTTCATGGATTGGCTGACCCAGCCTGCCCATCGGCTGTCCAAAGCCCTCCAAAACCGTCTTCCCCTTACCTCCATCTTCTAAAAGACTTAATTAACATCCTATAGCCACGGGTTATCCTGTGATAAGATTCAGAACAATCAGATGCACATGTAGTTGCCTATCAAAGGGGTCCCCTTGTTCTAGAAAGACATGTCTCAATAAGAGGTCTTTTCTTATTAATATTTCCCTGATTTCCATGCCTGGAAAAAAAATGGATCATATTAGAATTATTTGAAGATAAATTTACAAGTTTCAGATTAAAGAGCAGGAAAATAAAAAAGCCTTAATTTGTTACTGTTACCCTTGAGAATCTGTTACATGAGAAAACTGGATCCAAATGAAATCCTAACACACAAGAATAAATTAAATAATGGGGAGATAACAGAGATATCCGCTTTCCGTTTAACCTATTAAAAGTATTAGGAAATCTACCACAGCTTGTTTTCACACACATTCAAACCCAAGCCCACAAAAACATTCACACAACATGAAAAGCCAAAGGAATATTAGTGTGGTAGTACAGTAATTCAGTTTGAGTACATTTATTAAAAAAAAAAAAATGTGTTCCAAGATCTTTAATATTTTTATTTCTCCAAAGATTATTCTGGCTCATATCAGTTATTGGACCTGGATTTGTGAGTCCCAGACTGGGCTCTCCTGGTGTGAAAATCTTAATTATTGAACTATATGAGTAAGAGTCTATTTTCTGCTTACTAACTTACAGCCTCTGTTAGTTTATTTTATGGAGAAAAATGCTGGGCAAAAGGTACAGGATATGGTCTGTTTCATGTTTATGTACTTCATTCTGTAATAATTAATACATATATTAATTTGCTAAGGTTGCCATAACAAAATACCAGAGACCATGTGGTTTACTTTTTTTTTTTTTTTTCCTCCTAGTTCTGGAGGCTAGAAGCCCAAGATCATGATGTCACCAGGTTTCTTTTCATCTGAGTCCTCTTGTCTTGGCAAGCAGAAGACGGTCTTCTTACTGTGTCCTCTCATGGGCTTTCTCTATGCACAAACACACCCTGGAGTCTCCTGTTTTTATAAGCAAGTCAGTCCAGTTGGGTGAGGACCCCACCCTAATGGCCTCATTCTAACTCAATTCCCTCTTTAAAGATACTATCTCCAAATAGGGTCACATTCTGAGGTTTGGGGATTAGGGTACCATATGAATTTGAGGTACGCAGATGAGTTTCCAGGGGACACAATTTAGCCCATAACAGTAACGATAACAATATATGTATTTAACTCAGATTTTTCTAGAGATAGTTACTCTCTCATTTCTCTTAGGTCTTATCAACTCTGAATAAATGTGAAGATAGACCACGTAGTGCCTGAAAAGGGGCAGTCCAAAACATGAGCTGTGAGGAATTCACCAGGAAAATACACACGTCGTGAGTTCCTGATGTTTAGTTAGCAAGCCAGAATGCACTTAAAAACACCCAAATCATTTTACTCCCCGTATTAAAACTTCGGTGTACAGATTTTTTAAAAAACACATAAAATTTTCAAGTTATGGTGTGCCTTTGAGCAAGAAGTACTCTTCCAATCACCCTAAATAAACAAAGCAATTAACTTTCCACAATTTTGTTTCTCCTTCGTTTCAAATTAGGTTCATTTACATGTTGTGTTCCACTAATATGCGTTCATTTCAGTCCTTTGCATAGTTCAGCAGCGATGAATAGAAGCAATACAGTAATATATAAACTAGTTTATACAATCATTTTTATTTTAGTGAGACATCATGTGACCGCTAAATGAGTAGTTAATAGTTAGATTTCATCAGGCAATATTTATTTCTTTTGTCTGGTTGAATATGCTCATGTTTTCTGAGATAAAAAATCTATGCATAAAATCCCTTCCTCTAACAACCCAGTTGGTCACCTGAAAACTGAGGAGAAAGAAAAGTAAGCTTTCAATGAAAGTAAGCTGTAAATGTAGCCTAATCGCAAAGATTTTTGGTTTTTTTTTTTCTATTTTTATTTATTTAATGTTTATTTATTTTAAAAAAATTTAATGTCTTATTTATTTTTGAGACAGACAGAGACAGAGCATGAGTAGGGGAGGGGCAGAAAGAGAGGGAGACACAGATTCTGAAGCAGGCACCAGGCTCTGAGCTCCGAGCTGTCAGCACAGAGCCCGACGCGGGGCTCAAACTCATGAGGTACAAGATCATGACCTGAGCTGAAGTCGGACGTTCAACCGACTGAGCCACCCAGGCGCCCCAATGTTCATTTATTTTTGAGACAGAGACAGAGCATGAATAAGGGAGGGGCAGAAAGAGAAGGAGGCACAGAATCCAAAGTAGGCTCCAGGCTCCAAATTGTTGGCAGAAGAACCCCATGCAGGGCTCGAACATGATGAACCATGAGATCTTGACCTGAGCCAAAGTTGGATGCTTAACTGACTGAGCCACCCAGGTGCCACTAGTCTCAAAGATTTTTTTTTTTTAATATAAAGATTTTTAAATAAAAACTTGCATCTGTATCTATGATAACCCTGCTTGAAATACATGTTTTTGTTGTAGGAAATATCGTAAAAGAAGTTTTTTTTTTCCTTAAGTTCTTTATCATAGGAAAATTTTAGATGAAAAAATAGAGGTATAGATTGAATTTTTGAAGCAGTGTCTTTTGTTGGTCAAAATGTCAGAAATGATTCATGAACTTATGACTTTATATGTGCCTTTAGATTTTTTTAATCTCTAAGATTGAGGCACAATTAAGCAACCATGAGACTAAGTATTGACTTATTTGTACAGAGCTAAAAACAAAACATGAACACAGTGAAAATATGGAGAGTGAATCTACTGTTTAAAATTAAGGGCCAGGGGCACCTGGGTGGCTCAGTTGGTTGGGTGTCCGACTTCAGCTCAGGTCATGATCTCACAGCTCATGAGTTCAAGCCCCGGGTCGGGCTCTGTGCTGACAGCTCAGAGCCTGGAGCCTGCTTCGGATTCTGTGTCTCCCTCTCTCTCTCTCTCTCCCCTCCTCTGCTCATGCTCCATCTGTCTCTGTCTCAAAAATAAAATAAATATTAAACTTTTTTTTTAAATAAAGAAAAAAAATTAAGGGCCAAAAATAAACTGAACTAACATTAAATTGTTTTTTTTTTTTTTTACTTGATGGTGTCTTGTTATGAATATTGGATTGTTCTACAATTATAACTAATGTAATATATATATATATATATATATATATATATATATATCCCTCTTTAATGAGGAAGCATAGCATCCTTAATTACAACACACATACACATCTTTCAAAGAGGAAGGAGAAAACACTATTCTAGTCCTGTTTCTGTATTTACCTAGTTTGAGAACTTTGTTAAACAAAACATAAACAAAAACACAAATCTAAGTAACAAACCAATTTGGTCCTTAATTCTCTCATTTAAAAATAATGAAGTATTAAGCTCTTGTCTCAAAAGTTCCTTTCAAATTTGAAATCTGTTACTCTCTAGAAGTAATTTCCAGAGCAGACAGGGCATGAAAATGAACAGCTTGAACTTTTTTCCTCCCACACCATGATCTCCTACCAGAGCCTTCCATTAGTTGTTGGGGAAGAATAATTTTTCTGTACCTTTAAGTTTCTTTTAGCTGGACTAAGAATTAAATGGACATAAAACTCATTAATTGGAGAAAATAAAATTTAATTATATTGGTAATTTCTCCCCCACAAAGACTCAAGAGCCTTCCCAATAGTCAGGCAGTTGAGGCTTCTATACCATCCTGAGCTAAGAAGGGGGTGGGCGTCTGGGCTTTAACAAGTGGAATACAATCCACAGGAAGATGGGAAGAACAAAAGTTTAGTAAAAAAAAAAAAATTGTAAAAATGTTTGTTATGTCATGCAGAGAAAATAGGACATGGAGAGGAATTTTAACAAACAGGCTTTGCTATTTAGTTCATATTATAGTGTAATTTTTTATGATAATAACTGTCTTCCTGGAGCAAGTCCTCTATCTGAATTCTGTTTAGACAATAAGGGAGAAGGCTGAAGTTCATCCTGTGTCATTTGGTCCTTAATTATATTCAGCTCAAAATAATCTCTCTGTCGAAGTGTCACATTTTTGGGTGGCCTGCCCTTGGCCCCTACACCATCAATTTGAAGTCGGCTGCAAAGAGTGCCCTGGTAGTGCCATCTCCAGCGGTCAACCTCCCTGGATGCAAAGTAAGGGTTTAAAATCTAAATGATAAGCCTGGGAAGGGGGAGAAAGAGTGAGTCAGATGATGAAACACTTACATAATTGGCAAAACCAGTCAGTAAATCCCAGTCTCCACCAATTCCTCACCTGCTTATGCACCTGAATTTGGCTGCAGGAAAACCTAGAGCGGAAAAAAAAAAAAAAAAAAAAAAAAAAAAAGAATAAAAAAGTGAGTAGAAGCATTTAAATTTATCAGGAGTATCTTCAACCCTTGTTGTGGAAGGAAGGAAATACTACACCTCTTACTAATCTATCAGTTCTCCTATATCCTAAGAGTCTTTTCTACATTTTCTCCTTTCTTTTCATATTTATAAGACGTCTTCTGCAGTCTTCATTCTTATCTGATGACTTCGCTTCACACGTCAGTGAAAAAGATTGCAGTGATCAGAAAATAATTTATATAGACTTCTAACACTTTATTCGTCTTTCAATATCTGCAGTCATCTCTATGCCTTTCATCTTAACTTGGGTGAATCATCGTATCTCTATCTATAGCCAATTTTTCTGCTTATGGGTCAGATCTCGTCTGATCATATATACTCAAAACCTTTGTTCCAAAAAGTCTTCCCTCCCCCATATACATTGTCAACATTTACTTCCCAATGGATCATTATCATGAGCATATAAAACTGTTATTTCTCTTTAATAGTGTGAGCTTCCAGCAACATTTGATATAATCGCTCATTCTATGTGTAGCAAAGAATTTGGCTTTGCCCAAAGAGATGTCTGGCTTTTGTCCCTTGCATCCGGAGGATAACCTCTAAACCCTTGGAATTTCCTGAGTGATAAGAACGTCTTTATTTTTCTCAATGGGCCTCTGGGACTACACCTGATAATTTATGCTAACAATGTGATTAGTGAGGGGCCCATAATATCAGCTGAATCTCCAGGGAATGGGAGACTGGAGACTAAGTTCAACCATGTGGAAAAACAAACAATCAATCATTCCTACAGTGATTCAACAATAAAAAGTCTTGGACACTGAAGCCCTATGAGCTTCCCTGGTTAGAAACACTCTTTGTATGTTGTTACACATCAATGTCCAGAAAGCAAGGTGCTCTGCGGACAATGGGGATTTCACACGTGTAAACTGCCAGGACTCTGCCCAGTGCACATCTTCCCCTGACTGATTTTAATGTATACTTTTCCTATAATAAATCATGACTGTATGTAATAGGTTTCAGTGAGTTCTATGAATCTTTCTAATGAATTATCATAACTGAGGGTGTTTTGAAGACACGCCCCTCTCCAATTTACAATTGGTGTTAGAAGTGAAAACAGTCATTCAGGACTGTTCCCTTAGACCTGGTGGTTTGGCTAATTTGGACATGCTTCTTTGACGATACTTTTTTCACTTCATATCCAGGACGTCAAAGTTTTAATGACTATCCTTCTATTGCACTGGTCACTCCATTCCAGTCCCCCTTTCAGTTTTCTTCTCCTCTCCCTTACTCTCTAATATTGTAGTGCTCTCAAACTAATTATTCCCCCCCCTTTCCTTCATTTATAGTAACTTCCTCTTCATTTATAGTAACACTTTCATGATCTGATCCAGTCTCAAGAGCTTAAATATTATCTATCTGTTAATGTACTAACTGCCTATCTTCAGTCTGTCCTCTTTCCTTAAAGCCATACTGGTATGTCATAGCTTAATTCATACATCCATCTAGACATCTGACAGATTTTGAAATTTAATACATCATATGAACATCTGTTCTCTTCTTTCCTAACTACGTCGGCCCCCATATTTCTTATTTCTTCTATGATCTTTTCTTATTCTTCTATGATCTTCCTCAATTAAGTGGACGGTTAAGCCAACACTTGAGTTACTCCAGTCAAAAATATGGAGTATCAGATTATATTGAACTCTGCATTTTCTTTTATGTGAAAGTTGTCAGAGGAGACCTTACCCTCAAAATATATTCAGGATCTGATAGTTTACTACATTCAGTGCTACCAATTCATCATCCCTTTTCTTGATTACTGTGAAAATACTCTAAGTACTTCAACTGGTACTTTCCTTGACCAAGCATAGCCTAATCTCAAGAATGGAGTCAGAGTAATTTTTTGAAAGAAAAATCAGGTCATGCCCCCCTCTGCTCAAAACCTACTCGTGGTCTCCTATTTCACTTAGAGAAAAATCAAAGTCCTTACAAAGACCAACAATCTGCAATATGATATGCCTCAATATTTGCTGTCAGATCTGATGAGCAACTAACAGCTCCTGTCACATTGTCCTTCTTGTTTTAATGTTTACTGAAAATAATAAGTCTACTTTCACCTTTGCTGCTACAAATTGCCAGACACTCTTCTCCCTTATGTTCAGTAAGCTAATCCCTTGTCTGCTTTCAGTTTTTGTCAAATGTCAAATTTTTATAACTTATCTTTAAATCTGCTTAAAAATTTACCTGCATCCCAAGGTGCCTAATGTCCCTTATCATTGATTACATTTTGCGCCATTTTCCAAAGTACTTGTCACTTTCTAAAATATTATGTAATTTATTTATAGTTTTTTGTCTTTATCTCCCCTTAGAATACCAGATTCAGGTTGTAAGGGTCTTTCTTTAGTTAGCTTTTGCTAAATTCCATGTATAAATATAACCACCGTCAATGTTCCTCCCTTATCATGGTCACAAGCATTAAAATTGAAGTTTATTACTTACCATACTCTGTCTTAGAAATATATGCTCTCCCCCCCAACCCAATGCAAGTTTGACTGTGAAGACAATACCTCTTAAGCACTCAATTTCTGTCATCAGGATTTTGGCCTTTTTTTTTTTTTTTTTTTAATTTCCTTTTCTTACACTTTTTCTTTTTTTTGTTTTTTAAACAACATTGTCTAATTCCAAATTATGGGAATAAATCTGCACTGTAAGATGTAAGAATACCTTCTTTTAAAAATTTTTTTTTTTTTAACGTTTATTGATTTTTGAGACAGAGAGAGACAGAGCATGAACGGGGGAGGGTCAGAGAGAGGGAGACACAGAATCTGAAACAGGCCTCAGGCTCTGAGCTGTCAGCACAGAGCCCGACGCGGGGCTGGAACTCACGGACCGCGAGATCATGACCTGAGCCCAAGTCGGACGCTTAACCGACTGAGCCACCCAGGCGCCCCAGCCTTCTTTAGTAAATCTAAATTTGTTCATTCTATTTCTGTACACTGATACATCCCAGTCTAATTCTCTCTCTCTCTCTCTCTCTCTCTCTCTCTCTCCCTCTTTCTCTCAGGAATTTGCTTTTAAAAAGCAGAAAGAAAATAGCAAATTCCAACATTCTGAATTTTTCCTAGCATTTGCTTTAGTGCTCTAACTTTGCTTGCATTTGGTCTGCCTTCCTGGGCTAGCAGATTGGTTAGAATTTATGAGTGTTTAGCATTATTTGTAGTTTCTTCCCTCCAGCTTATATTTAAACATTTCATATCCCACCCCCAGTAATTAAACACTGTCATATGATTTCAAGAAAATTAAGTGAATTTAACTTAAGTCACATATGGATAGAAGAGCTGATGAATAATACCCATTTCTCCTTTCCTTCATTGAGATGGAATTACTTCCAAATCTACGTGGTGTGGAATATGGATAACGGCTGCTTAGAACCACGTGTGAACTTTGCTACAGTGATAAACACTTATTGTATTGAGGCACTGAGATTTGGGTGCTTTTGTTTTGTAGCATAATTTAGTTAATCCTTATTGAAACAGTGGGGAAAAACTTAACTAAATATTTTACCAAGAGATTGAAAAAGTTTCTAGTCCTCCAAACTATAACAGTTATATCTTCACGGACCCCCTTCTAGAGAAAAAACAAGAACATTTTAGAATTTGTCTTAAGTAGCGTAAACTACTTGTTTCAAATGCTGTTATGTTTAAAATTAGAGTCTGTCATATGTGACAAAAACCATCACATTATAGTTCTAAAAAGATTGAATTGTATTATGTTTTCACATAAGAGATGCCAAGTCATTTAAATCTTGTATGGAAGCTTCATGGTATCAGGTATGTAGACCGTTTCAATGATTTGTTCCTTTAAAATCCTTGTTACTAAGATTCTTCCCAAAAGTCCAAATTTAGAGTGACAATATGGATTGATTTTCCTACGACATTTTCATTTACATCTATTGTTTGGGTTTAATTTTTAAAAATACCTCTTTTCACTATCTATTATTCTAGTCTGGACAATAAATTATCTGATCACTCTACCCATAACAGAAACTAAATCTCTTACTGTCACTTTTGAATTATATCAGGACAGAAGAAAATCAGAAAAGAACATGCCCTCACTCCCTTGAAGGTATTTCCCACAAGATGAACAGAAAACTTTTAATGATATCTTGTTGGGAAAATTTTAATCATGTTACACCACCAAGATGAAAGATGACTTGAGAACCACACTTTTTAATCTGAGAATGTGCTCAAGCAAATTATGAAAGATTCTATTGATAGATAAGAATAGAAAAAAATATATTGGGAAGAACATATACTTCTCAAATTCGAAAAGCAATAGACCACATTTGTTGACAAATTTGTTTATGTCTTGTAGATGCTTTATTTATGTATGTGTCAAATCCCTGGATTATGGGTATTGTCCTTTAGTGTAAAATTCAAAAACTGCCTTTGATTACACTCAATGTTCTTTGAGGTTATGGAACACATTCTTTACACCAGTATGCTTGCATATGTCCTAGAACAAGTTCTTATAGATTGTTATTAAGATGAAAAGTATGCATGTAAGTATTTTACTAATATATTATTTGGAAAATGTAAATTTACTGCAACAAATATTTTTGAGCCTATTATAAATGTGCAAAATATCTCTATAGAAACTGTGGAAAATATAAAACAAAAAGTGTATGCCTTGTTTATTGCTTCCTATTTTCTTCTTTTCAGAGAAGCCTCTAAATATTTAGAAACGTAAATGCCTGGGAAAGACAAAGCTCTTTAGAGTGGGAAATTGCTGTTAGAATAAATTAAGGTCAACATTGTTTCCCCAATGTGTACATCATATTTTATAGGTCAGTTTTAAATTTTAATGAAAAATGCATAATAAGTGCTTAGCTCTCACTAAATGTCTATGATTATTTATATTTCTAGGATGATCTTTAGTTTTGTTTAACTGAAATTTAGAAATCTGTTTGCAAAAGAAGTATATTTTCTTTTGTGGTAAGAGACTCCTCTAATTCAACCATCTTTTAGATGCATTCTTTCCATGTAACCAACCCACTAAAAATACAATGATTTGTATAAGCAGAAGAGAAATAAATTGTTAGAACTTCTTGCCTCAAACTATGTTTAAAAAAAGACTGATGCACATTTTCAAATCTTTGGACTAAGGAAACAAGTACTGTAGTGTTAAAGTAGGGGGCAGATATTATGATAAATGATTTGAAGTGCTCAAGGAACCAGTTCTGGATTTAGATAGACTGCTTGGTGTCATTTCTGAGCTCTGTCCTGTGTGACTTTGTCTGCAGAGTGACTTTATTCTGTATCACCTGTAGAAAACATAGCTTTCCTTCTTGATTGAGAAAGGGTTATCGATTGAGCAATAAAAATATAAAGGATGAATGTGCATACAAAATCCAGAGTGAAGTAATTCTTTAATAAATACTTGCCATTATTATTATTATATCAATAACCTAGAAAAAAGGTGATTACAATTAATGCAAAATTCTATTAGGAAACATGCACAAACTCTTGAACATTATCTGCAAACTCATTGAAAGAGCTTTGTCCTACTAAGCAGACATATGAGGGCACTCACTTATGCAAGCAATGGTAATTAACCAAGCATTCCAATTCTATTATAGAGTCTTACATCCTTCATCAGAAATACTGGAGGAGGATATGCTCTCTTGATTTCTGAAAAAAGGCATTCATCCCATGCTTACTTCAGAAGATTGATTGGGTGTGGATGCTTCATTTCCTTTAGAAGAGATCAAATTAGCAATTAACTCATTCACAGGTAGAAACAGCCAGAGCTTAGTGAAGCTTTATAAGGTCTTACCTGGTGAAAAATTAGTAATTGCCACAATAATAGATGAGGCTAAATAAAGGAATTGCTCTGAGGCAGGAGAAACATAATTATAAATATGTATTTTTAACAAAAATTAAGATGGCGATGTTTTGTAAGTTTTAAAATTATGTTCGAAAGTACATTGGCTTCTAAGGTATAATTCTAACATACAATTAAACACATATAGACAGGAAATTGTCATTTCAGCTTATTAGTGTGGAAAGAAACAGCAACTTTTATTGTCACGCGATAAGAAAATTGCATTGTAAGTTTCATTATCTGTCAAAACAACTCTCAATTTTAAAAAAGAGAGAAAGAAGAAAAAAGAAGAAAAGAAAGTTTCTGAAATTGACAAGAATTAAAAAGGAGTGAATTGCTCTGTGATGAAAATTGAAGATAAAATTGTCCACAGCTGATTGTTGATTCTGAAATTATAACACAGATAAATTGCAATTTTAAGTTCAGAACACATCATTTAGTATGTATTTATAAGATAAAAACAATGATTTCAATTGAAAATACTCAAGCTGTCTTTTGTGACCATTTAAATAATTTTTATTCCTTATTCACCATCCTGTGTTTATTGTTCCCTGTTATGGACTGAATGTTTGTGTCTCTCCAAACTCCATTGCGTTGAAATTCTACTCCTAATGCAATATTAGGAGAAAGGGCCTTCTGAAAATAGGATTAAAGGAGGTCAGAAAGATGGAGCCAGCATGAATGGGGTTAGTGTCCCTTATAAGAATGACAAAAGAGTTTGCCTCCTGTCTCTGATCTCCACCGTGGGAGGTTACAAGGAGAAGCTGGCCATCTGTAGCTCTGAAGAGAGGCCTCACCAGAACCCACTATGCTGTCACCCTGGTCTGAGACTCCAGCCTCCAGAACCATGAGAAACACATTTCTGTGGTTTATAAACCACCCCCCCCCATTCTATGATAGTTTGTTATAACGGCCAAACTGAATAAAACTAAGTCGTCTCCTTCATATATTTAGCTGCTTTTCCCCTAATCCCCACTGAGGGAAGGCAGTCCAGTCAATTAAGTTCCTAACCACATTTCTTGGCCAAGAGATTCTTTCATCGTCCCACATACTTGTCATAGTTTTCTTTTTGTGTTATAAATCCTCTGATTTCCTTTCTCTGCTCTTAGTATTTCCATTGTGGGATTAATTATACTATTCTAATGAAGCTTTCTTAACTTTTTAAGCCTTCAAAGACTGTTACATGATATAAAGCTGTAAAATCAAATAACTTCCTGCTGGCCTCTGCTACCCATTCCTCTAGGTTGAATAATGCTCTCAGTGGGATAAAAAGGTAAGCATTCAAGTAGGTCAGGGATTTCCTTACAAATAGCATTGCCACTCTATTGCTCCACTATAGAAAATAACAAGAGCATGTTTTTATCTGATTGTGAAGCCTTTGGCATCTTCTGTACACTTTCAAGGCTGCAGGCCACAGTGGAATAGGTTGAATTAATCTCTTTAGGTTTAAGCCTATTTATCAAAAAGGAAGAAGGCTGTATGCTAAAGTCTTAGGTCAAGCCCTCTGCTTGCACAACTCCTTCCGCCTTCGTACAACTGAGATGTGACTTAATAACATCTTTACACATTGAATAATGCTTCGCAGCTGTCTTATGATGGCAGAACACCGTAAGACATTGTGTAAATGTTGAGAGATATAATATTATTAATCCAGGTATGAATCTAGGAGCAAAAGCATAGAAAGATTTAACAGTCTTTAGGGAATTCAGTGAAAAATGAGGTGTAAATGTTGCTCAGTCTTTAAAAAAATATACGCACACATATCTTATATATGTGTGGCCTCTATATATGAATTCAAATTTCAGGGAGAACCATAATCCAAAATTCTTAGAGCAGACACAAGATACACAAGATTACTTGAAAAGAAATATCAAATAATGTTCAATGATATGCTGTCTTTGAGGTCCGTGAGTTCCAATCCATTCTCGTGGGTAGTTGATTTCCTATTTTCTAAGCATAGGGAGTGGAAATGAATGGCATACTTGTGGGACCCTAGGTTGCCAATGTTAATGAGGTGGGTGTGGCTTTAGACAAATTTACCACGTTTGCAAGATTAATCCTTCTCAAACTACTACCTTCTAAGACTCTCCCAAGTCAGGGACCCTAAAGCCAACTTTAAATATTCTATCTCCCTAAACTTATTATTTACCTCCTTCTCTTCATCTGTGTCTTTCTGCAAACATTTACTGAAAACCCACTGGGGGTAGTCTCTACATATAAAAATGATAAATATAACATAACTCCTGCCTAAAAAATAATGACTGAGAAGGTATATAATAAAGTGAAAGATATCTATCAACATGAAAACTATCATCAATTCTTAAGTACTGAATGCTTTTGGACACTAGGAAAATGAATAATAAAATTTATCAAAATGATATGTGAGCAACAGAAATTTTTCACAGAAAGAAGATCAGTTATAAGGATCATTTGAAATTAACTATGAAGCTTGTTCAAACACATATTTCTAGGCCCAACTAGTTTTGATGCTGCAGATAGAACTTAATAATCTGCATGTTTAACACACAATAGAGATTAATAATAATAATAATAATAATAGCTAACTCATGATTGAATGACTAATAATAATAAATGACACTTTGATGAATCTATTGACTTTGAATTCAGGCACTGCTTTAAGCTCGTTTGTATTTTTGGAATGAGTATATTAGTTATTGTGGAAAAGAACTACCCAAGAGAAACATTACGGAAGAACATGTAGAAAAGCATTATTATCAACAAACTATTTTCAAACTTATATCTAGTTTAACCACCACTCCTAATCTCATTGCCTATTAGTAACAATGACTTATTCTCCTAGAACTATAGTAGGCACATCTGGCCAGCTCTGCTTTCAGTCACACTGACTAGGGCTCTACAGTCTTTATTTAAAAAAAAAACAATCTTAAGAGACAGCAGCTACATAAGGTAAGCTATAGATTCTTATAGTCATTGTTGAAGGCTCAAGGGATAAGCACAATTACACCTTTATTAGGTGAACCACCATCATACTGGCCAAGGCAAGTCACATGGTGAAGACTGATTTTAGTAGGGTGGTGTATATGTCAAGTTCAGTCAAGAGTTTGAATCCACACTAGTTACTCAAAGGTAATTTAATAAACACTTTTGATGAGGTATAAAGATATTAACTAGATAACAGAAAGATATCATGCCTACACCTAAGAGAAGAAAGAAAGGAATTTCAGATAACTAAAATCTGTAAGCATAGATGAGGGTCCCTGTCATGGACTCAGTTGTGTTCCTCAAGATTCATTGGTTCAAGCCTAACCCCAATGAGACTGTATTTGGAGATAGGGACTTTAAGGACGTAGTTAAGGTTTGACGAATTTGGAAGGGGCCCTAATTCATGACTGATGCCATTATAGGATGAGAAAAAGGCACCAGGGGTGTGCATGCACAGGGAAAGGCTATGTGAGGATACAGCAAGAAGGTGGCCAATCTGCAGGCCAAAAAGAGAGGCCTCAGGAGAAACTAATCCTTTCAGCATTTTGATCTTGTACTTCTAGCCTCCAGGACTGGTAGCAAATATGTATTTTTTGTTTAAGCCCTCCAGCCTATCAAGTCTGTATTTTGTCACGGCAGGTCCGGCAGACAAGCAAGGCCTTATGGAGCTGAGATTTATTTTTCTAAGGAGGTCCTGTTAATGTGAATGCTGAGGAACAGTTCCTTGATCATGTGATACATTATTTCTGAGGATGGGTAAAATTTTGATAATATAAAAAATATTCACATTTTGTAAAATCATCTAAAATCAGAATGACTCCACATTTTTATTTTTATTTTTGATATTGTACTAGTAATTGTTTCCTTGAATGCATGGCTTTATCTGAAAATTACATTCAACAATTATTTAATTTTAGAAATCAATATTATGGTTTTGTTTTGCCCAAAGAAACTAAGTTAATTGAAATCAAAAACCAATAAATAAAGTAGGAAAAATTAAGAATATTAGTAAGATTTATTTTTTTATATAGGAACACTTAATACTTCAACTATTATTAATTACAACAAGAATAAGTGGATATATCTTCGCTCTTAATAAGACAAATTACAATAAAACAGAGTTGCAAATTAAGTGGAATGAAAACGGAATGCTAAAAATTTTAAGCCAAGAATTTACTGTTGACGAATACATTCAGCCTAAAGTGAAAATAGGATGTAGTGGGAAAATTTGAAGGAAGCTATTAGAGCACTTCTGCTCTCTGAGGGTGGCATCCTACCAATAAATTGATAAGCTACCAAAATAGCCATAGTTTACATCTGGGAAGTCTTCAAAAGTAGCCATACAAATAGAGTTCAAATATAATGTGAGCAGTTGTAAATTTTTGAACAGTTGTAAAAAACAAGGCTTAAAATTTTTATTACTATAGAAACTTTACTATCACTATTACCTATGACACATTACAGCCATATTTAGGAGTTTCAGACAAGTTTTATCTGAGGGTACAGAGTAAATGAGCCCAAGAGTTGTAAATCATAAGGTTAACTGGAGTGAATTATGAAGAGTTTAAATATTTTGCACAAAATCATTTGGAAAAACAGGCTTAGATTAAATATGTGAGCAGGAGCAGGGGAGGGGCAGAGGGAGAGGGAGAGAGAGAACCCCAAGCAGAGTGCACACTCTGTGCAGAGCCCAACAAGAGGCTCAATCCCACAACCCTGGAACCATGACCTGAGCCAAAATCAAGAGTCTGACGCTCAACTGATGGAGCCACCCAGGAACCCCTACTTTGGTAGCTTTAAATTAGTGCATGTGTAAGGGGGGGGGGTGGGTAGCAGACACTGGAAATGAGAAAATGAGGGCTTTTTAAAATTTCTTCCAAAATGTCATTTGTTCAACATATATCATTTCACTGGAGTTGTTTCTTGTTATTAAATGATATTAACAATGATGTAGAATTACTTAACATGTAAAGGTTTATTCTAGACCAAAGTCTAAACATTTAATTCTCCTTAGTATGATATGATGATGCTGAGGTCAGAGACGTTGGATCTCATTCAGGGTAATTCTTCTGGTAAATGCTGGAGAAGCAATATGAAACTTTGTCTCACCCAAAGGGAATTGGAAAGGGAATGTCTGGGAGTCCTAAGATCTTAGTATGAGTCTCTATACTCCATCTTTGCTTTTTGACCTGGGGTACTTTGTTTTCAGTCTACATTTCTCCAATTAAAACTATAGAGAATGGGGCGCCTGGGTGGCTCAGTCGATTGAGCATCCGACTTCGGCTCAGGTCATGATCTCACGGTTCTTGAGTTTGAGCCCCGCGTCGGGCTCTGTGCTGACAGCTCAGGGCCTGGAGCCTGCTTCAGATTCTGTGTCTCCCTCTCTCGATTGTTTGGGAGATAGTTTTGTAAAATTATAAAATGCTTCATTAATCTAAAATATGTAATGCATTTAAAAATGTTAGTAAAAAATTAAGTAAAATAAAATTTAAGTTAAAAGATTTGCTAAAATTTAGGTAAATTGATATGTAAATTAGAGATAATCCTTTTGGTTCTGTTTCATTGGAGAATCTAACACATTCCATAAATAATCTCTGTTCCAGGTAGATAACACGAGTTTTTATTACAGCATTATGATGAATTTTAATTAATTTTTAACCTATGTATTAACTCGGGACACATTCTAGACTGTGTGCTTTTCCTAAAATAATAAAATGTTTAAATTTTCATTTTTCCTTTCATTTTTTCAAGAACTATTAAAATGTTTCTGGCCCACAGCTACTTGGGAACAATTTTGCTAATATGCCGCTACGTCCACTAAATATTTTGGTACAAGACTTTGTTTAATACAAGTCCTTCAGATCTGTCTTATCACTATAACAACGCACTTAGAGTTGTCTGGATCCATGTGGCACTACCATTTCCACGAATTAGTGTTCTGTGCAGAAAGTATTAGTAAATGGATACTTCTTAATGGCTTAGAGCCCTATGTTTCAATAGACCCACTAAATATTTCAGTATTTCCAAACGTCTTCAGTGTGTGAAATATTTGAGAATATAAGGACTCAAAGGTATATTTTTCGGCTGCACATCTCTAAAAAGTTTTATGAAATTCATTTCTCTATTGACTATGCATAAAGTATCTTCAGGATCATAATTTTTTTTTTTTCTTTTTATCTTATCAAGTGATTTTTATCCCAGACAGAGTCAAAGAACTTAAAGTAACTTCTGGCCCCAGCTTTTAAAAAGAAGACTCAAATTTGGGAGAACTGCATGGGCTGCTATTACAAAATACCACAGAATGGGTGGTTGAAACAACAGAAATGTATTTCTCACTGTTCTGGAGGCTCTGAAATCCAAGACCAAGGCGCTGGCTGATTTGGTTCCTAGAGCAACTTTTTCTGGTATGTTCTCACGTGCTTGAGAGAGAGAGAAAGCAAGCTCTCATGTCTCTTCTTACAAAGGCACTAGTCTCCTGATGAGGGTTCCACCTTCATGACCCAGTTACCTCCTAAAGGCTTCACCTCTAAATACCAAAACGTTGGAGATTAGGTTTTTATCATATGAATTTCGGAAGGGACACACACATGCGGTCCATCCCGTTATGTTTTTCTGAAATGGCCTTATTGACTAAAGTCATTAGTGGGGATTTTCAAGTAACGGTCCAAATTTTGCCATGTGATTATTAGAGGAAATTTCAAATCAATCCTGAAACGTTATATTAAGATCACTGTTCCCATTAGTGCAATTGTAAGGCTCATAATTTTTGAAGAAGTCAGCTATTTCATTTCATTTGGTATTTTAGCCAAACTTCGTGCTTTTTTTTTGTTTTTTTTTCTCGTTAAATATAAAATCATGAATATAACCATGACTATAACTGTCATTTTATTCACCATGCTAAATGATTTTATTTTCAGTTGGCAAAAGCAAAAAAATATTCAGAGTGTTAAGGATGGACTTTATATAGACTCCAGAACACTCATCTGATGTGTAAAAAAAAAAGAAAAAACAAACGGAGTAACACAGGTTAAGTGACTTGCCCAAAGTCATAAGTTACTTTCTGGTCAGTATCCAGAATCGAATTCAGTTTCTTGATTCCAAGTTTATTGTCTTTTGGTGGCACTAACACAAGTAAATAAATCATATGAACCAATGTGAACTATGCCGAGGCCGCTTTTAGGCGATAGGCTCGAACAATGGAAACTTGAACAAGGCAGATAGGCCCACAGGGACCACCCAGCTCCATGCAAACAGGCTCATTAAGTGAACCTCCTCAAAATAGCCATGGGCCTTAACTAACAAATGGGCTACTCGCAAGGAGGCACAACTACAAAAAAAGAGAAAATACCATACATCTCCATACTCCCTCACTCCACCCTATAAGTGTGGCCTCTCACAATCTCTTGTGACAGACAGTTTCTCCTTTGCTGTCCTGCCTGAAGCCTCCTTGCAGTGTATTCAATAAACTTCTATCCCTTTTGTTCTGCCTTGGGTGAATTCTTTCACTACACCGGCCCCTACCCAATTGAGAACCCCTAAAAAAGTTGATAAAATGCTGGGGTACCCATGTGGCTCAGTCAGTTAAGTGTCTGACTTCAGCTCAGGCCATGATCTCATGGTTTGTGAGTTCAAGCCCCACACTGGGCTCTCTGCTGTCAGGGTAGAGCCTGCTTTGGATCCTCTGTCTCCCTCTCTGTGCACCTTCCCCCGTCCCCCAAGTTTGCACTCTTCCTCTCTCTCAAAAATAAATAAACAGGAAACAATATGTTTTTTTTTTAAACGTTTATTTATTTTTGAGACAGAGAGAGACAGAGCATGAACGGGGGAGGGTCAGAGAGAGAGGAAGACACAGAATTCGAAGCAGGTTCCAGGCTCTGAGCTGCCAGCACAGAGCCCAACGCGAGGCTCGAACTCACAGACCGCAAGATCATGACCTGAGCCAAAGTCGGACGCTTAACCGACTGAGCCACCCAGGCGCCCCAGGAAACAATATGTTTTAGTGGGTGATGGGTATTGAGGAGGGCACCTGTTGGGATGAGCACTGGGTGTTGTATGGAAACCACTGTGACCATAAATTTCATATTAAAAAAATATTTTTAAAAAAGTTGGTAAAATGCTCAATAGCCCACCTCAACTGTTGGTCTGGCCTTGTTTGAGACTTTATGGATACAGCCACAGAGTCACTGAAAGGTATTATTAATTCCGTAGACAATTGCCACAACATTGTTAACTTTCTTTTTTCTGTCAGTGAGCATGTCACTCAAACCTCAGTTTAAAATAGTAATACAAATAGACTCATTAAAAGAACTATGTTAAGTAGAGGAAGTCCACAGGGAGTAAGAAGATGCAATAGATTCTGGAGCTAATTAGAACAAAAATCCCCCCCAATATCAAAGAGATACGTAAATCAACTCTGTTGACACATGGTGTAAAAGAGGTTAGTAGTTTGTTGTAACATGGTCTGAAAGCCTGAACTATTTTGATCTGATAACATAAATAAGGATTTGATGTATTTTTTCCTCTTTTGTTTACTAGTAATAAAGCGATGTTTAAAAATAAAAATTTAGGCAGGGGCGCCTGGGTGTCTCAGTCGTTTAAGTGTCCGACCCGATTTCGGCTCAGGTTGTGATATCACAGTTACGAGATCGAGTCCCGCATGTTGGACTCCATGCTGACAACGTGGAGCCTCCTTGGGATTCTCCCTCTCCCTCTCTCTTTGCCCCTCCCCTGCTCTCTCTCTCTCTCTTTCTCCCTCTCTCTCTCTTAATATAAGTAAATAAACATTTGAACTTTTTTTATTTTTTTTTTTTCAACGTTTTTTATTTATTTTTGGGACAGAGAGAGACAGAGCATGAACGGGGGAGGGGCAGAGAGAGAGGGAGACACAGCATCGGAAACAGGCTCCAGGCTCCGAGCCATCAGCCCAGAGCCTGACGCGGGGCTCGAACTCACGGACCGCGAGATCGTGACCTGGCTGAAGTTGGTCGCTTAACCGACTGCGCCACCCAGGCGCCCCAACTTTTTTTAAATAAAAATAAAAATTCAGGTAAACTGTGACATAGTGACGAGATTTTTATTATGTTTTCCAAAAACCTACAAAAGTAACAAAAACATTGAATAACAGGGACAAATTTATTTCTCATAAAAGTAGGTATAAAACAAACCCAAACCCCAGATTGTGAACTATATATTACAACATACAGAGTTCATGTACAATGGGGGATATTTAGATTCCACCCCTACTTTTTTTTAAAATTTTACACAACGCATATACCTCTGCAAAGATAAATAATGTGTTCTTGACAAAAATCACAAACTTTTAATGGAGGAAAATTTATGGCAGGGGTGGATGAGGAAGAATGCCTTAGTATTCCAAATTATTCAATTTGAATCTATAATAGAATTAAATATATTTTTTTGCTAGAGGATTTCCAATAAAGTGGACAGAGTATATATAGACAGAGTATATATCGACACCTCCAAAGGACTTGCACTTTGGCCGTGAGACTTGCTTTAATTATTGAGATGCTTGCAGATGTGACTTTAGCGGATGCCTTAAATGTGGCTCGGTGACTGTTTTTGTCATAACCCCTCCTCCCCTAAACAGAGCACCTTTTTACTTAACTCAGGCTCTGACACATAAGCCCGGCCTCTGCTTGCACCAGACCTCCCTACCCCACCCCACTTTGCACACCCTTCTCACTCAGCCAGAGTTCCAATACTCTGCCTTGCTCACTCTCCACCCCAAATTCTTTTTCTCCAAACCTACCCCCCAGCCTGTGCCTCCATACCCTCCTCAGAGTATATTCCCCATCAGTTAGTCTGTTTGTCCTTGTGTAGAGGATTCCCAGTTAGCCTCTACCACCATGGTCAGGGCCCCCACAGTATCCCCTCCTATAATTTGGTGGGAAATGAAACTGCTAAAACTTGTGATACGTAAGATTTTTTAATTTCCATTTTCTAGAAGGAAAGGAAAAAGAGTAAAAGAGCAAATGAAAAAGAAGGGCGGGGGGAAAAGAGTAGCCACATCAGGGTTTGGAGCAATGTTGGGACATGATCACACATTTTAAAAGATGGCATTGGGCATAGAACAGAGACCCCAAGACCAAAGGGAGGATGCCAGTCAGAAGTTGAATCCTGCTCTCTGGAAGAAGCATGATGGTACCTTAGATAGTGTAAATATAAAGAAAGTTTTCAGGGACTGGTTTCTGGATATATTTTTAAGGTTGAGCCAGTAGGATTAGCTGATGGAAGGAAGGAACCAGTCAAAGGTGACAACAAAGGATTTTTACTACCTTAAGAACCTGGGTATTTAGAATTACTATTTGCTAGCTGAGGTAAATTAGTTTGAGAAATATCAAGAATTTCATTTTGAACATATTAAGTCTTCCAAGTGTATTAGACATTCAAAGGGCATCACAGATTTTATAAAAGAATATGTTATATTCTTCTATAAAGAATTTCTCTTATAAAATAATTATTTACCTTATAAAAGAATATGTAATATTTTCTCCCTGAAAATACATGAGATATGCCAGAGTTTAAGGTATACATGAAAAGTGAAATAGCTTCTACTCACTCTCATTTGAAACATGGATTTGTCCGTGCAATAAAAGCAAATAAATAAAGAACATATAGAAAACTTAGGCAGATTGTGAGAAAAAACATATAACAACCTACCAGAAAATTACCAGAAAAACTTGCTGGTTTTCTAGGTACATTTTCCCAAATTCCAAGGAAGAAATAATTCAGATCCTATCGAAAATATCCCAGGGGCATCTGGGTGGCTCAGCCAGGTAAGCATCTCACTTTGGCTCAGGTGATAATCTCATGGTTTATGAGCTTGAGCCAAACATTGGGCTCTCTGGTGTCAGTATGGAGCCCACTTCGGATCCTCTGCCCCCCTTTTTCTCTGCCTCTCTCACTCTCTCAAAAATAAATAAACATTAAAAGAAGAAAAAAAGAAAGAAAAGGAAAGAAAAGGAAAGGAAAGGAAAGGAAAGAAAAGAAAAGAAAAGAAAAGAAAAGAAAAGAAAAGAAAAAAAAAGAAAATATTCCAGAGGACAAAAACATCAAAAGAGTTTTGGTAAGTCTTTGGATTCAAGCTTTTATATAAATACCAAATTTGGAAAAAGTAGCACAATCAAAACACAAAAATCTGATACTATATACTCAGTTTACTAATAAATACAACACAAAAGCCTTACTAAAAGTATGGCGATTTGAATTCAATGATTATATGTATAAAGTCTCATAATTCAAAGGATTTTTACTGGGAATTCTGTATATAATTCACCTTATCAGTAAATCAAAAAAGAAACAAAAAATCAATGAACTCCATAAATGATAAAAAGTCTTCTGATGTTTAATTACAAATCAATGCTGACTTTCATTTAATGAAACAAGAACAGATGGATTCTTATTTAGTACATGGATATACATAGATATATTATATGGATATAGATATATAAATATTCAAAAGTCAGCTGCATTCTAAATGGAGAACTACTAAGCTTTTTCCTTCAAAGTCTAGGACAGTATAAGGATATCTATGCTGATCTTTATTATTTAACATTTTACTCAAAGTACTAGTCAAGGTATATTGATATGAAAAGTAAATATGATACAAATATTATACAGGAAAAAGCAAAATTATTACTTTCACATGATAAGATTCTATATCTAAAAAATATAAAAAGGATCAATGAGAAACATTATAAAATATGAAAATTCAGTGAGTAAAAATATCAATTGACTTCTAATGTAATATCAATTGACTTCCAAAATTTTTAAAGCTTTGTAAAAACTGAAAAGGATAAAATTATCATTTTTTCTAGAAAAATATAAAATATCCAGGAATAAATTTACTAAAATAAGTGTGGGGCATAAAAGGAGATGAATTTACAACTCTACTGGACAGGAAAAAGACTTGAATTTAGAATTCAACAGCAAGATTAATAAATCTGACTACATAAAATACAATCTTCATAGAAAGTAGATAAGATATTGCAAAAAGTGAAATATAAACTGGTAATATATTTTCAGTTCATATGGCAAATTGTTAATTTCATGAATTCACAAAATGCTTTAAGATTAATAAGTCAATAGAAAAAGTAGGAAAAGCATATAAGCAGACGGTTCATAAAATATAATACACTAATACTCACTATACATATGAAACAATATTTGACATTAATTACTCAAGAAAATACAAGTAACACAATAGCAAATTGCTATTTTTACTTAAATTGGTGCAATTTGATACTACAATATTTTGCAGAGAATCTGACAGTTGGAGTTGTAAATCTATAGCATTTTAATAAAATATTTGGACATATTTATCAAAATAAACATGCATATTAAGCAATCCCTTTCTTTTCTTTTCTTTTTTTATTTGAGAGCATGAGTGGGGTAGGGGAGCAGAGAGAGAGAGGGAGAGAGAGAATCTTAAGCAGTCTTCATGCTCAGCAAGGAGCCTGATGTGAGGCTCAGTCCTACAACGTTGTGATAATGACCTGAGCTGAAATCAAGAGCTGGACATTCAAATGACTGATCCACCCAGGTGCCCCAGTAAGCAATGCCTGTCTATGAATGAATTTCACAGATAATCTCACATAAATTAACAAAGGTGTGTACTATATAGATAAATTTAACACTGTAATAGCAAAACAACAGGAAGTAACATGACTGTCTATCATAACAATTAACATAGTTAATTAAACTATAGTAGACTCATAAAATAATATAAAATGCACCCATTAAAAAGAAGGAGTTATGTGTATGTATGGTCTGAATAGTAGTCTAGTTATTACCACTGCAATAATAGTGATTTTGTGGTTTTGATAACATACTTGTTCAGATATTGGTTTTGTAAGATGCTATCATTGGGGAAAGGTAGGTAAAAGTGTACACGAAAACTCCTTGTGCTAATTTTGTAACATGTAAGTTTATAATAATGTGAAATAAAAAAATTTCTATGTCTAGGGTCACCCCGGTGAGTTAGTTGGGTAAGCGTCTGACTCTTGGTTTAGTCTCTGGTCATGATCTCATGGATTCATGGGTTTCAGCCCCACGTTGGGCTTTGTACTGACAGCACAGAGCCTGCTTGGGATTCTCTGTCTCTCTGTGTCTTTCTCTCTCTCTCTGTCTCTCTCTCTCTCTCTGCCCCTCCCCCACTCATGCTGTCTCTGTCTCTCTCAAAATAAATACATAAATTTAAAAAAATATGTAAGCCTAGATGGTCTAATATGGAAGAATGAATAATATAATTTACACTGTGGATATAAATGTTTTATATATTCAATATATAAATGTATCATGTATTATATAAATATAAAATACATAAGTATTTTACATACACTGTATTTATTTATTTGTCCAGAGCAACAGGAAATCCTCTTTGGAGGAACAATGCCATCTAAATCTCAAATTTTCCGTAACATTTTCATACTTAATGTGGCATCTATTAAAAATTTACCAAATCTTGCAGGGGAAAATAAACCCATGATTGGTCACCAAGAGACAAAAGCAGAAAATAAAGACAAATCCACAAGAGACTAGAGATTTCATGCATATTTAATATGTATATGGAATAGAGCACAAGATAAATAAAGGTATACATAAAGAATCAAATGATGACTATTGTAAAACAAATACCTTAGCATATTAAGAATTTAATAAATAGGCTTAATAACAAATTAGTCATAGCTGAAAAGATGCTTAGTAAACTGAATGATAGATAAATCAGCAAGAAAAATGATTGAAACATATCCAGAAAATAATGAAAAATTCCAAACATTAGCATATAATATATGCAACATGGTGAAGAAATTTATGGGAATTTGAGTGTTTTGTATAAGGAGCGATGAAGAGGTAATAAGAGTGAGAGAGAGAGCTAGAAGCAATATTTTAAAAGCTAATGTGCAAAAATATTAAAATTGATCACATAGATCAAGTCACAGATTAAAACAATGTTACGAACCCAAAGCATAAAAATAAAAAGAAAAGTATGCCCAGGATATTAATAGTAAAATTGCTGAAAATCAAAGACAAAGAGAGAACTTTTAAATAAACCACTTGGGTGACAAAACGATACACTATTTTTGACAAATCAGCTATAATGCTGACAGCTTTAACGGAAAACAGAATTAATGGAAAAGACAAAGTAAGTAAACTTTATGTAGTTCTGAAAAATATCCATTGAATGAGAATTCCATAGCCCCCCCCAAAAAATCCATTAAAACTGAAAGCAAAATAAAGATTTGTTCACACAAATTTTGAAAGAAATTAGTTTTAACAAACACTAAAATCATAAAGGTAGTTTTTCAAGTAAAATGTTTATAATGAGTTTGGATGAAAGTGTGGAAATATAGGAAGAAATAAAGGGCAACACAGTGCAGGATATGGGAAAATATGAATAAATATGTGCAATAATAACAAATAACTCATAAAGCTTAAACACAATTTAAACACAAGAGAACTAGAGTATAAAAGTGAAGACAGTAAATTGAGTTTTAGTGTTCTATGTGTTTTGCTTCATCATGGAGGCTGTAAAATAATAATTACAAATACACCTGAATTAATCTAGAATCTTCTAAGTTCTAGGGTATCCACAGGTAGAATAGCATATTTTAAAAAGTACAGATGTAGGATGTTAATATAGTAAAATTAATAGAGTAAAAACTAATGGAATGAAAAAACTAGGAATATAAAGTAATTTAATCCAAAAGAATAAGAGAAACAGAGGACTTAAAGAGAGTTGAACATTTTTCAGCATGTACTATAAATAGAATTGGATTTTTCAGTTGAATGATGAGATTTTCAGATTGGGAGGTAAGGGGGATAATGTGGTGTCACTGAGAGATACACCTAAATTAAAAATACAGTAAGGATGAGCTATAACCAATGGAACAATTTTATCATATAAACACTAAAGGAAGGCTGGTATAGTTATATGTGTACCAGATAAGGTATATTTTATTTTATTAAGTTTACTTACTTATTTTAAGAAGGAGAGAGAGGAAGGAAGGGGCAGAGAGAGAGAGGGGAGAGAGAACCCCAAGCAGGCTCTGTACTATCAGCTCAGAGTGCCAAGCTGGGCTTGAGCTCACAAACTGTGAGATCAAGACCTGAGCCAAAATCAAGAGCCAGAGGCTTAACCAACTGAGCCACCCAGCCGCCCTGGCACAAAGCAGAATTTAAAGTCAAACACTACCGGGAAAAAAGAAGGAACTTTCAGAATATTATTTGTTGGTAGGTCTTCCTTTATTCTTTTTTTTTTTTTTTCAATTTAAATTTTAATTAGTAAACATACAAGGCAATATTTGGTTTTAGGAGTAGAATTCAGTGATTCATCACTTACATACAACACTCAGTGCTCATCACAAGTGTCCTCCTTAATACCCATCACCCATCTAGCCCATCCCCCACCCACCTCCCTCCATCAACCCTCAGTTTGTTCTCTGTTAAGAGTCTCTTGTGGTTTGTTTCCCTCTATCCTCTCCCCACCCCCTTCCCAGATGTTCATATGTTTTGTCAGAAGAGATAACATTTTGATATCTGTCTGAATCTAACATCCATTCAAAATAAACAGCTCTTAGAAAACTAGAGATAAAAGAGAGCTTCTGGGTTGCCTGGGTGGTTCAGTTGGTTAAGCGGCAGACTCTTGATTCTGGCTCAGGTCATGATGTAACAGTAATGAGATTCAGCGCCCTTCCTCAGGCTCGGAGCTGAGAGTGAAGCCTGCTTGAAGTTCTCTCTCTCTGCTTCCCTCACTGCCCCTTCCCCACTCATGCATGCTCACTCGCTCTCTCTCTCTAAAAAAAAAAAAAAGCTTCAATAACATGAAAAAGAATATTTACAAAATCTTCAGTAGCCATTCTACTTAATGGCCCATTATTGAAAACTTTCCTCAGAATTGTCAATAAATAAAGGACATACTTTATCACACTTGCTTTCAGCATTATGCCCAATATTCTATCATGTAGTAAGACTTTTTTTTTTTCTTATTTCCTGTTAAACAGTTAAAAATCAATTACTGGAGTTTATAGATATAAATTTGGAAGGCAAAACAATAAATCTTCTGGAAGAGTACATAAGAGAATAACTATAAACTTGGGGGTAGAAAAGATTTCCTAAAGCACATAGAGCACTAACCATAAATTAAAAGATTGATTAATGGTCTCCAATAGATTTAGAAAGTTCTGTTTATCAGAAGACAAAATTAAGACAGTGTAAAGATAAACCACTGAGTAGAAGAAGATGTATGCATTAGATATAAGCAAAATAAGGACTACAAATCAGATTTTTTTTTTAAAGACAGCCACTCAATAGGTATATGTACAAAAGACTTAGGCACATAATAAAAGAAAGCAGTGGACAGATTCCAAAATAGCAAATATCTAATAAAATTAAGAGTTGTTTTCCTATGTGCATAAAGGTTTCTTGTGTCAAAAATATTATTTTGCTTGGCTACATTTGTCTGCCATATGACCACTGCTTACATAATCAATGACAGAATAATTTGTCAGGGTATGTATAGCTTCCTTTAAGATTGGGGCAGGGGTACTGATTTTCCTTTCTGTTTTTTAGTTCTAAAAATGATGTCAACAATATTTCATTCACATCTTTTATATTTTAAGGTGGTCTCAAACATTTGCAATTTGTCCTAATGGTGTGATTATCTTTTTCAGTTCTAAAGAGTGGTCATATAGATATAGAAGGATATATATTATTTATTCATGCAAGTCCTGCCCCAACCATCTTCTCTGGAAAATGAGAATAATTTAGACTTGCCAAGGCAACTTTTTCTTTCCTTTGAGCTATCTCAATATTACCCAACTAGAGTGGGAGCAAAAATGCTAGTCCTGCTGTCAGTGATCCTGCAGTACTGTCTCTATGTTTCTATATTTGGTTTTCTCTTGCTCAGACATTTAGCTGCACCTGGTTTATGTGTGATGAATCTAAATCCTGAGAGAGCCTTCGTGGTAGCACAAGATGGTCAGGATAATTGGCAGTGGTACATTTTTTTTGTTGTTGTTGTTGTTATTTATTTCTGAGACAGAGCATGAGCTTGGAAGGGGCAGAGAGAGAGAGAGACACAGAATCCAAGGCAGGCTCCAGGCTATCAGCACAGAGCCCGACGTGGGGCTCGAACTCACAGACCGTGAGATCATGGCCTGAGTCGAAGTCGGACGCTCAACGGATGGAGCCACCCAGGCGCCCCGACAGTGGTACATTTTGTGTGGGTTTTGGTGAGGACAAGTGGTTATCTATTAAAAATTGCGCTTTTTAAAGTTTGTGTACCCCTCGCTGGGGCTGGCTGATCTCATAGCATACTCTCATTTTATCTTAACTTCATTAACAAATGAAAATTAATTGAATATAGAGATTTTTATGTGTTGATTTAAGCTATCTTTATTAAATGAAATTGTAGCGGAATTAAACTTAAATACATGTTTTTATGTCTTTTTTATTTTTGATGCTTAAAATATAAAAGCAGACAAAGAGATAGTCAATGAGCCATGAGTAGTATTAACTATATTAAATGCATATATACATATTTTAAATGTAACTGAATTATGTCCAGCTAATGGCCATAACAGGAAAAGCAATTAGCAAATTACTGTATTGCTGTTGGACCTTTCTAAGTCTAAATAATTTTTCCAGCTATACAAAGAATGTCCTTGAATTTTACCAGTCTGAATTTATTACCAGGGAACTCAGTTAAGCAAACACATTTTTATCTGTTGACATTTAATCAAGCCAGAAGTTTTTATTTATACAAAGCATTACATATATTTGAAATGTTTTTCTTCTCTCAAGGAAATTAACCACAGTTGTGCTCTTTAGGCATAATGTAATTAGACATACAGACATTTCAGATACGTGAAATGAAGGAGAAAGAAGAGGGGAATATGTCCTAATGTTAATCAAATGTTTAATATGTGACCGTGATTGTGTTAGGTATGCATTTTTTTAACTCAATATTTAAAGATGAGACTAGAAGCTGTAAAATTTCCAGAAGAATACATAGGGAGAATGCTGTTTGGCATTGGCCTTGGCAATAATCTTTTTAATATGACACCAAAATCTCCAGCAACAAAAACAAAATTCAACAAGAAAAAACTACATCAAACTAAGAAAGCCTCTTCACAGCAAGAAAATAATCAACAAAATAGAAAGTCAACCTAAAGAGTGGGAGAAAATATTTGAAAACCATATATCTGATATATAAGGGGTTAATATCCAAAGTCTGTAAAGAATTCACACACCTCAATAAAAAACCCCACACAATCCAATTATAAAAAATGAGAAGAACTGGATAGACATTTTTTTCCCTCAAAGGAGACATACAAATGACTAGAAGTATCTGAAAGGTTTCTCAACATTACTAATCATCATGGAAATGGAAATCAAAGCACAATGAGATATTATCCCACACTTGTCAAGAAGACAAGAGATAACAAGTGTTACCAAGGATGTGGAGAAAAGAGAGCACTCATGAACTATTGGTGGGAAGGTTCTTTAGTTTTGTCACTATGGAATACAGGATGGAGGTTCCTCAAAAAATTAAAAATAGAACTACCACATGATCCAGCAACCCCACTTTTTGAATATATATTCAAAGAAAATGAAAACACAATATTAAAAAAATATATATATCTTTACTCTCATGTTCATTGCAATACTCCTCACAAAAACCAAGATGTAGAAACAACCTAAGTTTCTGTCAACAAATGAATGTGTGTGTGTGTGTGTGTGTATACGTATACATTTATATATGCATTGGAATATTATTCAGCCATGAAAAAGAAGAAAAAATCCTACCATTTTCAACATGGATGGACCTAATGGAGGGAATTATGCTAAGTTAGGTAAGTCAGACAGAGAAAGACAAATACCGTATGTTATCACTTATATGTAAAATATAATAAAGCCCAACTCTTTGAAACACAAAGTAGAATAGTGGTTACCAAGGGCCTGGGGATAGGGGACTTGGAGAGATGTTAGACAAGTGGTATACTCCTGCAACTAGAGGACGAATAAGTTATAAAAATCTAATGCACAACATTGTGATTATAGTTGATAATACTGCATTATATACAGCATTCCTCAGATATATTGTAGATTTTGTTCCAGACCACCAAAAGAAAGTGAACATCATAATAAAGCGAGTCAAATGATTTTTTTTTCATTTCCCACTGCATATAAAAGTTATGTTCAGGGACACCTGGGTGGCTTAGCCTGTTGAGTGTCCAACTTCAGCTCAGGTCATGGTCTCACGGTTGACGAGTTTGAGCCCCGCATGGGGCTCTGTGCTGATGGCTCGGAGCCTGCAGCCTGGCTTGGATTCTGTGTCTCCCTCTCTCTCTGCCCCTTCCCCGCTCATGCTCTGTCTCTCTCTGTCTCGAAATAAGTAAACATTAATTTTTTTTTTTTACGTAAAATTTAAAACAAGTTCTGTTCACACTATACTGTGGTCTATGAAGTATGTGATAGCCTTATGGCTAAAAAATGTGTATACCTTAATTACAAAATATTTTATTGCTACAAAATGCTAACCATCATCTGAACTTTCAGCAAGGTGTAATAGTTTTGCTGGTGGAGGGTATTGCCCTAATGTTAACAGCTGCTGACTCCTCAGGGTGGTGGCTTCCAAAGGCGGGGTGCCTGTGGCTATTTCTTAAAGTAAGATAACAATGAGGTCTACCACAATGATTGACTCTTCCTTTCACAAAGGATTTCTCTGTAGTAGGGTTTGCTGCTTGATAGTATTTTACCTATAGTAGAACTCCTTTCAAAATTAGAGCCAATCCTCTCAAATCCTGCTGCTGCTTTATCAGTTAAGTTTATGTATTATTTTAAATCCTTTGTTGTCCTTTCAACAATCTTCACGACATCTTCATCAGGAGTAAATTTCCTCTCAAGAAAATCTTTCTTTGCTCATCCGTAAGAAGCAGGTCCTCATTTGTTCAAGTTTTATCACAAGATGGCAGCAATTCAGTCACATCTTCAGGCTCCACTTCTAATTCTAGTTCTCTAGATGCTCTATTTTCACAGCATCTGCAGTTACTTTTTCCAATGAAGTCTTGAATGCCTCAAAATCATGTTGAAGGTTGGGGCCAACTTCCTCCAAACCCATGAATCATGGATATTCTTTTTTATTTTTTTTAGAGGGAGAGAGAAGGACAGAGAGAGAGAGTTTTAAGCCAGTTTCACGCTCAGCATGCAGCCCGACACAGGGCTCAATCCCAAGACCCTGGGGTTATGATCTGAGCCGAAATCGAGTCAGACACTCAATTGTATGAGCCAGCCATGGGCCCCTGAATCATGAATGTTCTTAATGGCATCAAGAACAGTGAATTATTTCCAGAAGCTTTTCAACTGAATTTACCCAGATTCATAAAAAAAAAAAAAAAAAAAAAAATCACTATCTATGGCAGCTATAGCTTTACAATATGTATTTTTTTTTAAATAATAAGACTTAAAAGTTGAAATGACTCCTTGATCCGTGGGCTGCAGAATGGATGATGTGTTAGCTGACATGAAAACAACATTAATATCATTGTACATCACCATCAGAGCTCTTGAGCGACCAGGTACCTTTCCAAGGAACAGCGAAATTTTGAAGGGATTTTTTTTTTTTATTCCTGAGCATTAGGTCTCAACAGTGAGTTAAATATTCAGTAAACCATGTTATAAACAGATGTGCTGTCATCCAGGCTTTGTGATTCCATTTACAGAGCACAAGCAGAGTAGGTTTAGCATCGTTCTTAAGGGCCTTAGAATTTTCTGCATGGTAAATGAGCACTGCCTTCAACTTAAAGTCACCAGCCCCATTAGCCTTTAACAAGACTGTCAGCCTGTCCTTTGACACTTTGAAACCAAGCACTGACTTTCCTTAGCTATAAAAGTCCTAGATGGCATCTTCTTGCAGTAGAAACTTGTTTCATCTACGCTGAAAACCTATTGTTTAGTGAAGCCACCTTCGTGAATTATCTTGGCTACATGTTCTGGATAACTTGCTGCAGCTTCGACATCATCACTTGCTGTTTTGCCTTGTCGTTTTATGTTGTGGGGATGACTTTTTTCCCTTAAGTCTCGTGAACCAACCTCTGCTGAGTTCAAACTTTTCTTCCGCAACTTCCTCACCTCTCTCAGAGTTCATAGAATCGAAAGGAATTAAGACATTGGGCTTTGGCTCAAGGGAAGGTGGTGGCTCGCTTGGTATTCTGTCCAAACCAATCAAATGTTCTCCATATAGGCAATAAAGCTGCTTCACTTTCTTATTCATGTGTTCACTGGGGTGGCATTTTTAATTTCCTTCAAGAACTTTTGTTTTGCATTCGCAACGTGACTCTTTGGTGCAAAAGACCCAGCTTTCAGGACATCTCAGCTTTTGACATGACTTCCTTGCTAAGCTTAATCATTTCTACCTTTTGACTTAAAGCAAGAGATGTGCAACACTCCATTTCCCTCGAACACTTAAAGGCCATTGTAGGGTTATTAATTCACCTAATTTTAATATTGTTTTGTACTGGGGACGGAAGAGGTCTGAGGAGAGGGAGAGAGACAGGGGAATGGAAGGTTGGTGGGACAGTTAGAACACGCACAATATTATCACTGAATTAAGTTTGTTCTCTTATCTAAGAGTGGTTCACGGCACCTCAAAACAGTTACGATAGTAACATCAAAGATCACCGATCACAGGTCACCGTAACAAATAATTATAATGAAGAAGTTTGAAACATTGCTAGAATCGTCGAAATGTGACAGAGCTATGAACTGAGCCATGCTTTTAGAGAAATGGCACTGATAGGCTTCCTCATGCACTGCCGTCACCAATCTTCAATTTGTAAAAAAAAAAAAAAAAAAAGCAATGACTATGAAGCACAATCAAGCCAAGTGCAATAAAATAAGGTATGCCTGTATTTCAGAGTTCCTAAGAGACTAGAGCTTAAATGTTTTCACTACAAAATGAAAAAAAAATAATTATATGACATGATGGTGGTATTGGCTAAAGCTATATGAATATGTATACATATTGTAACATATAAATGTATCAAACCCCCACGGTTTACACAAGAAACTTCTGCAATGCTATATGTCAATTATATCTCAATAAAAATATTAAAACAACTTTAAGCAATGTTTGTCAGTTTCCTAAGTAGGTGTCAAAAAACCGGAAGGCTTTAGTAACTTGCTCAAATTTACAAAGCTTTCATGTAGGAAACCTGGAATTTAATTTCGAAGCCTAAACATTTTTTTTTCTTTATTGCATCTTCTAAACTGTTCTCTGATCATCTGTATATTGACAAATAAAACGTGGGCACACATTACCCTAAATATGGAATATCATGTGTAATCATTTTCCATTTACAGTTGTGACATTTAAAATGAAACTTCTTAATCTTTAGTGAGTATTTCAAAAATATTTCCTTTTGATTAATATCTTTAGTTTCAATGAAGTCATAAAAAATTTAGGTTAAATCGGTGTGAACAAATAGAAATTGAGCTTGTTTCAAGATTTTTATTAGTAATTTCTAAATTAAATGCATTCATTGTGAAAAACAGATCCAGCTTTTATATCAAGTGACTCTTTTATAATTCTAAGAGAACATTCCTGTTCTGTCCTATGTTTCTTACATAGCATAGTTTAAAAATGAAGAGCTAAGCATTTGCACATGCTGACAACTTTAATTTGACAGATAAATTGATGCACCTACTGCGTGCAGAATATTTTATAAAGTGGGTTGTGTCTCCAAAGACAAAACACTTAAGTCTGTCCTCAACAAAGCTTATAAGACATATAAACAGATGCATGCTAGAGGACATAATGTGGAAATACTTGTGTGAAAAATCATCATATGAAGCACAATGATATGTCAGCAGACAGAAGTACAATATTATAGAAGCGGTGATGTTTGGCTGGTGCAAGCATGGGTAGAATTTCATCATAAAACTTGGAGCAAAGGGCAAGGATGAGGAAATCATGTCACTTAAAGAATAAGCACTCAGGTTCTGTATAAATATTTGTAATAAATGCAGCAAAGTTATATTAAAGATGAAATGTGCAAAATCAGATGGAAAACATGAAAAAACCAAATCAAAGTAGACTGATCTACATAAAATACTCTCTCAGTCATTTTAGCTGAATATAGAAGTATAATTCTCATATGATTTGGCAGAAAAAACCTATTTGAATCTCTTGTTATAACTTTCTAAAATTAGTTTTCTTTCGTTCTCTGAAGAAGCATTTATGGATACATTTTTAACAGAGCAGGAAAATAAAATTCTTCGGTGATATGTTTTAGAGTATTTTATAATCAACACGTAACTTATCCAATGACCTCTATAATCAATCAACTTGGCTATGGTTTATTCATACAAAAATGTGATGATGATTCCCCGAGCTTCATTTTTTACCTGCAGCTGAGCAACATCCATGCCATAGATTTCTTAATAGAGACATTTGTAAATGAATGTTATCATACTGTGTAGACCTGCAAATTAGCCCACAGCAAGGATGAAGAACTTGCTGGAAACCACAGCAAAGCGCAAAGCATGAGTTCTAGTCAGCTTTGCAATGTGCTTAGCTTATTCTAAGTATACACTGCTGGATAATTTGTAGAATATTCTGTTAAAATATTAAAAATACTTTAAAATATTTGAAACACTGGTCTTCATTTGCATGTGTTAAATGAAAGCTTCCTAAAGAAGTTATTTTAAGTACTAGTATCCCCATAATATACTTAAGAAAAAATAATAAACATAATCAATTCAAATTTAGTTAATCTGGATTTTCAATAACCAGAATATTATTTTATTTTATTTTATTTTATTTTATTTTATTTTATTTTATTTTATTTTATTTATTTTAATTATTTTATCTTATTTTTAAATGTTTTTAAGGTTTATTCATTTTTCAGAGACAGAGACAGAGCATGAGGGGGCAGAGGCAGAGAGAGAGAGGGAGACACAGAATCAGAAGCAGGCTCCAGGCTCTGTGCTGTCAGCACAGATCCTGATGCGGGGCTGGCTCAAACTCACGGACTGTGAGCTCATGACCTGAGCTGATGTCAGACGCTTAACCCACTGAG
Organism: Panthera tigris; assembly: GCF_018350195.1. Lineage (NCBI taxonomy): Eukaryota > Metazoa > Chordata > Mammalia > Carnivora > Felidae > Panthera > Panthera tigris. The sequence continues at coordinate 177,799,463 of NC_056663.1, read as the reverse complement.
CCACCCAGGCACCCCATATTATATTTATTTTAAAAACAAGACAGGGGAGCCTGGGTGGCTCAGTCGGTTGAGCATCCAACTTCAGCTCAGGTCATGATCTCGCAGTTGATGGGTTTGAGCCCCAAATTGGGCTCTGTGCTGATGGCTCAGGGCCTGGGGCCTGCTTCGGATTCTGTGTCTCCCCTTCTCTTTGCCTCTGCCCCACTCCTGCTCTGTCTCTCTCTGTCTCAAAAATAAAGATGAACATTAAAAATTAAAAATAAAACAGTATCATGGGGAACCTGGGTGGCTTATTATTTAAGTCTCCGACTCTTGATTTCAGCTCAGGTCATGATCTCATGGTTTGCGTCTTCAAGGCCCATATCGGACTCTGCACTGGCAGTGTGGAGCCTGCTTGGGATTCTATCTCCCCCTCTCCTTGTCTCCTTCCCCTTCTCGCACCGTCTCTGTCTCTCTTAAAATAACTAAATAAACTTAAAAAAATTAATAAATAATTAACAGGACAGTGTTTTGGTTTTGTAAGGTTAATTTATTTGAAAAATGTCTGATTTAAGAACAGATGGAATAGGATATGACAGTAAGTTCCCCTCGTTAGAACTTAATTGGTACTAAAAGAAAAGAGAGAGAGAAAGACTCCTCCAAAATATGTAAGAAGATTCACGCAGGGGAAATACTGGAACATTTTTAACAGAAATAACAGAGTGTGGAGCGCCTGGGCGGCTCAGTCATTTAAGCGTCCGAGTTCAGCTCAGGTCATGATCTCATGGTTCGTGGGTTCGAGCCCCGCGTCGGTCTCTCTGCTGACAGCTCAGAGCCTGGAGCCTGCATTGGATTCTGTGTCTCCCTCCTTCTCTGCCCTTCCCCCACTCATGCTCTGTCTCTCTCTCAAAAACAATTCAAACATTTAAAATCATTTTTTTAAAGAAATAAAAGGGTGGGGGCTCCTGGGTAGCTCAGTTGGTTGAGCCACCGACTTCAGCTGAGGTCATGATCGGTTCGTGAGTTCGAGCCCTGCGTGGGGCTCTGTGCTGACAATTCAGAGCCTGGAGCCTGCTTCGGATTCTGTGTCTCCCTCTCTCTCTGCCCCTCCCCCACTCATGCTCTGTCTCTCTCTCTCTCAGAAATAAATAAACATTAAAAAAAAAAAAAGGAAAAGAAATAAAAGGGTGGAATCCCTTTAGCAAACTTTGGTTGAAAATTAACTTCACAGGTTAAGAAAATAATACACTGAAGACCCTACCTTTATTCTTGATCGCTGCTTTTATTCTCCAACTCGTACCAGAATACATAGGGCACTTTAGGAAAACAACAGGATTCAGAAAGTATAATTATGTAAAACTAAAATATACTTGCTTTCTGTCCAATGACTTTTAGAAATGACTGAAAACTGGAAATTACTTTCTATGTAGTATAAATTAAATAGCTATTCTGTCCAGCATGGATATAAGCAGCCCCTTTCTTATTCTCTTCTGGGAGGAAGTGAGAGAAGGGAGTAGGGGATTTCTAAGCTGTCCTGAATCATGCCAGAATATTATGATATTTATGTATTTTCCTTTCCTGTTTCTGCTAATGAATCTTTGTGTTGGTACTTTTACTTGTTTAAATTTCTTCCTCTTATTGTGCTATATTTCATATCATCTCTGTGATTTTTTTTTTATTTTGCTTCTTATTCCTAGAATTCCTTCCCTCTTTCTCAGCTGCTTAGATACTACTTATTTTTGAGAAAGAGAGAATCCTAAACAGGCTCTACACTCAGTGTGGAGTCTGAGTGATATCCCATGATACTTTGAATATCCAGTAATGACTAATAGTTTTATAAAGAATTTTTATTTCACTTTTATTTTTTAAGTTTATTTATATAGTTTGAGGGAGAGGAAGAAAACACAAGTGGGTAGGGGCAGAGAGAGAGGGAGAGAATATTCCAAGCAGGCTCTGAACCATCACCACAGATCCCAACACAGGGCTCAAACTAATGAACCATGAGATCATGACCTGAGTCGAGATCAAGAGTTGGGCACATAACTGAGTGATCCACCTAGGCACCCCTTGACTAACATTTTTTTAAACATGGTTTTTTAAAAAAGAAATAATAATGTTTATTCATTTTTGAGAGAGAGAGAAAGAGAGAGAGAGAGCATCAGTGGGAGAGGAGCAGAGAGAGAGGGAGGCACAGAATCCGAAGCAGGCTCCAGGCTCTGAGCTGTTGAGCTGTCAGCACAGAGCCCAACACGGGGCTCGAACCCATGAACTGTGAGATCATGACCTGAGCCTTAGTCAGATGCTCCACCGACTGAGCCACGCTGCTGCCCCAAGACATTTATAATTTTTTGTTTTTTGCCACCCTTATGTTCCATGAGCCATTCATAGATCTTTATTTTTTGTTGCTGTTGTTGAGATACAATGGACGTAAGACATTGCTTTAGTTTTATGTGTAGAACATAATGATTTGACATATGTATAGACTGAAAAATATCTTCCACACGAAGTTTAGATATAGTTCCAACTTTTTTTTCTTGTGATGAGAACTTTTACGATCTACTCTCAGCTATTTTCACATCCGCAACATGGTATGGCTAAGGATAGTCACCATGCTTGTACATTACATCCCCAAGACTTATTTATCTTAGAACTGCAAGCTCGTACTTTTTAGTCACCTTCAAAGTTAGAAATTACTAACATTTAACTAAATATTGCATACATATTCTGTGTGTATATTTTTCTCTTTTTTTTTTTTTATATTTATAAATTGTATTCAACTACAGAATCATAGGACACTGCAAAATTGTCTCTGAGAAAATCCCCAGGTCTCTATGGCTAGCCTGTTTAATGGGAGAAATTCTGGTCCCAACACACGATGTTTCACTTTATCTGATTTTTTGGTCCTGTTTATGTAAAGTTTTTTGAGATTTTAAAACTTCTTGTGTATCTTATTTATTCTGATCCACAAATATTTAAAGCAGTAGATGATTTGTTATAAACTTTTAGTAGATGGGTCATGTCTGATATTTCTTCCATTGTTTATTGAACATATTGTAAGTGTTGGATATTGGAGACAGAAAGAACTTGGGGCGCCTGGGTGTCTTCGTCGGTTAAGCATCTGACTTCGGCTCATGTGATGATCTCACCTTTAGTGAGTTCGAGCCCCGTGTCAGGCCCTGTGCTGATAGCTGGAAGCCTGGAGCCTGCTTCATATTCTGTGTCTCCCTCTCTCTTGGCCCCTCCCCTGCTTGCATTCACTCTCTCTCTCTCTGTCTCTCTCTCTCTCCCTCTCAAAAATAAATAAAAAACATTTTTAAAAATTAAAAAAAGAAGAACATAATTAACATCGTACATAGTAACAATGAAATTTAGAAGATATAATCTGAACTTTAGGTTCAGGAAGAACAGAATTCAAAAACCAGCTTCGCATATACTAGTTCTGTGAGTTAGAGGTATATATTAGAATATCTAAGCCTCAGGTTCTAAGGAAATGTAAAATTAAGGAGTTAATACATAGCAAGAATTAAGTGTTATAAGTGGAACATAAATGCCAAAGTTTATTAGAAAGCAATGGAGGGGCCTCTGGGTGGCTCAGTCTGTTGAGCATCGGACTCTTGATTTCAGCTTACATCAGATCCCAGGATCACAGGATCAAGCCCCCTGCTGGGCTCTGCCCTGAGTGTCACGCCTGCTTAGGACTCTTTCTCTCCTTCTGCACCTCTTCCCCGTTTCTTTTTCTTTTTCTCTAAAATAAATAAATAAATAATTAAATAAATAAATAATAAAAAGCAGTGTGATTTTTCTAGCCCCTGTACTGTCATTTTCTTCATCTTTGGACATAAGAAAGCACGTTAGAAAAGGTAAAATGAGAGAAAGCAAGACAAAGGAAATAAATGACTGATATCTTGTAGACTGTCAATAAACAGCCAATACAAATAAAGTAGCCTCTTTTTAAGGAGCTTCTGCTCCAGAAAGGGCTATTAAACAAAGCAGTGGAAGCTTCAAATGAGAATTGTCCAGGAGTCAATAACAACAACAAAAGATTAGATAAGAATTTGGATTCAGTTAAGTTTAGCATAAACAATGAGGGTGCTTAACTATAAATCTTCCTTGACTCGTGATGGGTTGTATCTCAATAAACCCATTGTAAATTGAAAATATAGTAAGTTAAAAATGGATCTAATACACCTAGCCTAGCCTATCTTATGTGTGCTCAGAATACTTACATTAGCTACAGTGGAACAAAATCAACTAACAAAGAATCTATTTTACAGTAAGCTATCACATATCTCATGTAATTTATTGAATATTGTACTGAAAGTGAAAACACAGGACTGTTGCAATGGGTATGGAATGGTTAATTAGCCTTGTGATCACGTGACTGGGTGGAAGCTGTGGCCGACACGCCCAGAAAATGAGGCAGTAACACACAGCCTATTGCCAGCCCAGGAAAAGATCAAAATTCAAAGCTCAAAGTATGTGCTCTACTGAATGTGTATTGCTTTCACACCCCCGTAATGTTGAAAGATAGTCAAACCACTGTAAGGTGGAAACTGTCTGTCTAGTGTTCTCTGAATAAAATTTAACAGGCAGAAGGAAAAAAAAAATGACTTAAAGTGCCAGCCAGTTTGGCTAAGAAAAAAAAGTGCTACTCAGAGAATTATAGAAGTGATGATGGAAAATTATGAGAAGATGATGAAATAAACAGGTTATTTCTAGTATGAGGAAATGTTTTATGTTCCCTGAATGCAATGCTGCTGCAGTCTAATCAATGGAAAGTTTTTGCCAGTGTGGATTTTTTGATCCAAGGAAATATCATTGTTCTAATTTTACGACTATTTAAAATTTTTGCCTTATTTAGTTATATATTTACTTATGTGTTTATTAATAGACTATTTTTTTTGGAGTATGTTGGGTTTACCAAACAATCGAGCAGAAAGTAGAGAAAGTTCCCGTATACTTCTTCTCCCCTACTGCACTCAGTATCAACTGAATTAATACTCAATGTGTTCACATCTTACATTGGTTTGGTGCATTGGTTATAACTGAACTAATATTGATACGTAATTATTAACTAAAGTCCTAAGTTTACATTAAGTTCATTTCTGATATTGTGTAGTTCTATGAGTTTTGCCAAATGCATAAAGTCATGTTTTCACTATTATGATACTCTACGAAATAGTAGTACTGCCCTAAAAATCGTCCACGTTATATGAGTTCATCCCTCACCCCTTGCCCCCCAAAATCTTGGCAAACGCTAGCTTTCCCCTACATTTATAGTTTTGTCCTTTCCAGAATATCATATAGTCGGGATCCTGCTGTATGCAGCCTTTCCTACTTGCTTCTTTTACTTAATAATACGCATGAAATCTTCCTCCATTTGTAGCTTGATGGGTCATTTGTTTAATTGTTGAATTGCTTCAGTTTGCTTATTCATTAACAACTGAAGGAAATCTTTGTCACTTCAATTCTGGAGATTATAATTAAAACCTACCATAAGCATTCATATGCAAGATTTCCTTCTTCTCTTCCTCCTTCCCCTTCCCTTTCTCTCTCTTTCTCCTTCTCCCTCCCCGTTTCCCTCTCCTGCTCCTTCCTCCTTCTCCTCCTCTTCCTCCTCCTTCTGCTGCTACTTCCTCCTCATCTTCTTGTTCCTTCTCTTTCACTTTCTTCTTCTCTTTCTCCTTCTCCTCCTCCTACAGGTCCTCCTCCTTCCTCTTCTTCCTCCTTCTCATCTTCTTCTTCCTCCTCCTCCTCCTTCTCCTACTTCTTCATGGGCATAAGTTCTTAACTTATTCGGGTAAATTCCTAGGATTACGGTTGTTGGATTATATAGTAAAACTATGCTTAGCTTTGTGAGAAACAGTTAAGTCATCTTCACAAGTGGCTAAAAGTGATGGTACTATCTTTGCATTCTCACCAAGAATGAGCGAGAGTTCCTGCTGCTCACATCTTTGCCAGCATCTGTTTGTTTGTTTTTTTGGTTAGCAGTAAAATGTCTTTCTAGCCTTAGTATTTTTAGTTTTGTTTCTGTAAAATTATTTATTTCTAGAAAACCCTTAGATGATTCTTTTTCTTTATTCTTTACACAATCTGACAGTCTCTGGCTTCTAATTTTGTACATTAACATTTATTTTGGTTAAGTGTATTTTCAACTTACTTTTATGATCTTCCTATGTTTTCTTTTGTAGCTTCTTTTGTATTAGGTCACTAGTTCCTTTTTTTCATTTCTTTTTATTAATTTTGAATCAAACATTCAATTTCTAGTCTGTTAATGTAATTTACCTAACAGTTATAAAATTCTTTTTTTTTAATATTTTTAATGTTTATTTATTTATTTATTTATTTATTTATTTTTTTTTTTTTAATGTTTATTTATTTTTGACAGAGAGAGAGACAGACATTGAATGGGGGAGGGGCAGAGAGAGAGGGAGACACAGAATCTGAAACAGGCTCCAGGCTCTGAGCTGTCAGCACAGAGCCCTACGCGGGGCTCGAACTCACAAACAGCGAGATCATGACCCGAGCCAAAGTCGGACGCTCAACTGACAGAGCCACACAGGAGCCCCTGTAAAATTCTTATTACTGAAAGTCTTACTGAAAATATTCACCATGGCAGTAGTATAAAGCAAAAGTCCAACATTTCTTTTTTTTCTTTAACATCTTTTTTCAATGTTTATTGAAAGAGAGAGAGAGAGAGAGAGAGAGAGAGAGAGAGAGAGAAAGAGACAGAGAGTGAGTGGAGGAGAAAAACAATTCTTTTTTTAAAAAAAAATTCTAATGTTTATTTGTTTTTGACAGAGAGAGAGACAGAACATGAACGGGGGAGGGTCAGAGACAGGGGGAGACACAGAACCTGACACGGGGCTGGAACTCATGGACTGTGAGATCATGACCTTAGCCGAAGTTGGATGCTTAACCAACTGAGCCACCCAGGTGCCCCAAAAGTCCAGCATTTCAAAAGTCCACCTCCTCATTGATGGACCCACTGTCTTGCCTTAAATTTATACATTTATTTCTGTATTACACTGATCTGACTACAAAAGGGAGGTAAGAAAAGCCTTTTGGATAATATGCTTCTCAAAAGATATATTTTAAAAACTGCTTATTCTGGTTTCCCTTTTTAAAATGCTAAATGTTTAGGGGTGCCTGGGTGGCTCAGTTGGTTGAGTGCCCGACTTCGGCTCTGGTCATGATCTCACTGTTCGTGAGTTTGAGCCCTGCATGGGGCTCTGTGCTGTCGGGTCAGGGCCTGGGGCCCACTTTGGATTTTGTATCTCCCTCTCTCTCTTGTCCTCTCCAGCTCGTACTCTGTCTCTCTGTCTCCCAAAAGTAAACAGATAAGAAAAACAATAAAATGTTATATGTTTCTATTTGCATCCTCTATAGCAACATTTATGTGTGGAGTCATTCAATGTCATAAGCTTCATTGGAAAATTATTAAAATTTATTTTATTATAGTATATTAAATATTATCAAAATATGCATGGATTTTATGCATAAATAATATAAAGATATATTATGGAACATCATGGTATGTTGATTCTTTGTGTTATTTTCTAGGAAATTAGAGTTCTTCCCTCTGTGTCTAGAGACAAAGTTTGTTTCATTGATTTCACTTTTGTTTTAGTTCTCTAAATTTCAGTTATGTGATAGACTCTAAAACGATGGCTATTGTGACATGATTCTCAATCATCACAGACAAAAACAGTGTCAAGTACAATTATTTATCATCAGAAATCTAACCTTGCTCTGACTGATACCTTGCGTGTCTAACCACTTGAGTATCAGTTTCCTCATCCACATATAAAGTAAGTGTAATAAGATTTGTTAGAGTTTTTTCTGTGTTTTTGTTTTTTTGTCAAGTCACTTAGATTTATTTGTATAAGCTTGAATATATAGTCTTTGGAACAGTTTGCTGAGTTAAAATATATATATAAATAAGAAGAATAAGAAGTTACAGATGTAGTGACTCTGCAGGTGTTTTAACTGTGTGGTATATACTGCAAAAATATACATATGATGATCGTGAAAAGTTTTCTTTTTTCATATCTTTCTTTAAACAAAAATAAGATTTTTTCTAAAATCACTAATTCTTTATTAGATCCTTGGTATTAAGCCAATGCAGATATCAAATAAATTATTTTATTTTGAGTTTCAATATACTTCTTAGCATTATTCTCAATATTACCTGGAATATCCCTGCCACTTGACCCTGATGAATATGGACCCTGCAGATAAACCCTTCAGTGGTTTGTCTATGGCTTTGTAGAACATAGGTCAGTTTATTAACCAAATTCTTGTAATTTTATAGAACTGCATCTCTAGAGATATTTTTCATAACAAAATGAGTTATCTCATTAAAATACAAATATCTATTAATAGATAATGCATATCTACTTACCTATATACAAGTATAGAGACATTTGTGCAATAATACCAGAAGAATGTAGAAAATATGTCACTAACCAATTTTGGCATACTTACTAAAGTTACTTATCTTCCATTATATTTACTTTTATAGTCACTTATAGATTGTATTTAGTATTCAGACTTAAAAAATGGGCATGACTTAATATGTGCTCCAAAATATATTGTTTTGAGAAATCATATATGGTAAAAAGTTTATAAATGTTATCATGTACTTCAATAGTATGTTAGTCTTTTTCTTTTAATTATTCTGAAATTTTCGGTTGTCTAATTGTATTACCACTATTATTTTGTTACCCTGTCTTTGCTGTTGTTAAAAAAAAAATCACAATGCAGTCATACTAATGAGTTTTATTGTTTCACTGCTTTGTTACGATGAGATTTTTATTTTGCTCATATGTTTCCATTTACTTCAAAGCCTAACCTTTATCACATTGTTTTCTTTCATGCTTATAGGCCAATATTGGTAAATAAGGGTGACTTTGTTTTCAGTGCCTGTGAAATATTTTGAAGAGAATGTGATTATTAGCTCCAACACTCTTCTAATGCACTTCTAAGAAGTCAAGACTTTATTAAATGTTACTTTCATTTGCATCCCAACAGAAATGAATTAAAGGAGTAAAAGGTTTATTTGTTGTGAATTTATTATGCATATATTCAGTTTACAACAATCTTTATGCTGTAACTACTTAATTAACACAAAGGAAAATGCTGTGAATTTCATTATCAAATATATAAAGAAAAATTCTAATTGTTTAATGTCAATAAAACCTGAAAAAAGATTTGGTGTATTTATTGACTGTATTATTTATCACAATCCTAATACTACTATAATCCTGTTGGTGGTATAAGCCTTTTGTTTCTACTAACACACACACACACACACACACACACACACAAAACCCTAGTTTTTATCATCCATTAAAATGTCCTCTATTATGAGGTGCCTGGGTAGCTCAGTAGGTTTAGCATCCAGACTTCAGTGCAGGTCCTGATCTCACAGATCACGAGTTTGAGCCCTGCTTGAGGCTCTGTGCTGATAGCTCAAAAGCCTGGAGCCTGCTTTGGATTCTGTGTCTCCGTCTCTCTCTGCCCCTACCCCACTTGTACTCTGTCTGTCTTCCTTTCTCAAAAATAAATAATAAAAGAAAAAAATATGTCACCTATTATAATTCTAATAATGCTGAAAAAACTAAATGAGGGGGAAAATAATAATATGCTGTCTAAAGTGTTCATGTCTTAGGGAGTAAGAAGAATCATTTTAATCGGTGGCATATTTATTAAGCAACTATATGTCCATAAGGAACTATATTGCTATTCCATAAGGATTATGATAAAATTGGAAGTCTGTTGCTTTATTTATTTAATTAATTAAATAAATATTTATTGAGTATTTAATATGTCAAGTTTTCTTCTAGACACTGATGATATATTAGCGAGACAAAATACGTTGCCTATTTTTTCTCCATGATAAAATGAAGCTCATGGGAGGCATGAATAAGGAAAAAGGGATGTATAAAAAGTGAGTCAACCCCTCCAAAACAAAGTAGCAGTGCCTCATTTATGGGGGTAGAAGGTGGAAGTGTTAAAAATGTGCTTTAAATTAGATATTAATTAAAATTAAAAGCAATGATTATGGGAGCATAGTATGCTATAAAAACAATGACTGCAAAATCAGTCTAGGATGTTAATAAAATTATTTCAGTGGCAATAAAAAATTTACATAATTAATGACAATTTAAGGGGGAAGTGGATGCTTGGAAAGATTTGATAAAGACAAATTATTAAAATATTCTAGAGTTAACCTTTAGGAAGACACTGAAAACAACTGGAATGAAAATGAAATAAAATCACAAAGCATTCCTCACTGTGGTTTTTAGTTCAAGTTTTTGGCTGTTCTAAGAGATAAATCCTTGGTTTTCCACTAAAATATTAATGGATAGAAGCACATTTCCATATGTGAATTTAAAATCAAAGGGGCACCTGTGTGGGTCAGCTGGTTAAGCATCGGACTTCAGCTCAGGTCATGATCTCACGGTTCATGGATTCGAGCCCCATATCAGGATCTGTGATGACAGCTCAGTGCCTGGAGCCTACTTCAGATTCTCTCTCCCTCTCTCTCTGTTCCTTACCCGCTCATGCTCTTTCTCTATCTCTCTCAAAAACAAATGAATAAATAAATAAATAAAGTAAATAAACCAATAAAAATAAAATAAACTAAAGTAAAATCTTACAGCATATTTTGTATCACTGACTAGGACACCTCATCTTTGTTACCTTCTTACAATAGCTAACCAACTTCAGCTTCTCTTAGTCCTGCGATATTGATCAGAGGAGTTTTTCTGAACACCAAACAAACATTAAAAATTGTACAATTTTAATTCTGTGGAAATGTTACCACACACGTTCAGTTTTATTTTCTGCCTTGTCTGTCGATTCTTAACAGGAATTTGATTATTTCAATACAGAAATTTGACATTAATCTGAATGAACAGATTTTATAAGGAATGAAAATTTAAACTGTCATGATCACCCTGAAAATTATTAAAATAAAAATGATTTGATGATTAATAAAAGTATGCAGATTTAAATATTTACTCAAAAGATTAATTTTGATCCCTTCTTTGTGGCTGTGGCTATCTTTGGTTTATATTTAGTTTAATTTTTTCCATTGTGAATGAAGATTCTATATGCAAGGATGTATACATGAATAATAAGTGCATATAAAATGATATAATGAACAAATCGTTTGTGGTACTCACATCTATAGATTAAAGTTTATATTTGGATAAGAACTAGCATAATAGCGTAGACGTATTTTTAAATAGTACATCTTAAAATATATCAAGTATCAATTCTTTAACTGGCTTAATAATTATGACCATAGCCATATTAAAAAGATCATACCACTTCAATATGCATGCAAAATAATAAGTTAAACTTTATAAAATCAATTTTTAAATGCTATTTTATTTGGAATCATAACCATTTGTGAAATTGCTCAGCAGGTTATAGACATCAATCCTAAGAGTATGAGATAACGTGATGGGTTGGATAAATAATACGCTACTTTTTTTCACCTATAAATATATCTTTTTATTCTTCCAGATGATCAACCAACAGCTGCTGATTGCATCAGCTGTCCTTTCTTTTGGTTGACAAATGAAGCATTCTTTTTATTTTGAAAATCTGCCATTATTTTGCATATACTGATAAATTAAAAAGAAACTTGTAAAGGGTCTCTTCTCTTAAACTTCTATTAGTATATGAAAAAATATATATATTATATATATATATATATATGAGAGAAAGATAGATTTTTTTTACCATTTTGACAATTGTGGCAATAACAACATTCTATTACATCTCATTTAAGTTAAAAGAAAAATACCCATGAGTTAAATTGACACTGTAAGTGATCATTCCTTTTGGAAATGAGTGAATAACTTGTCAACACACCACAACCTTTGTCAAATAAATGAATATTTTTTATTATGCCTTCATTATTAAGTCATCTGCTTTTAATCTTAAACCTAATGCTCATTTGAGTGCTCATTACTAATTATCGGTTGATCACTTGCAAAGGCTAATGTTCTCCAATGCTTGTGGTAATATTCATTGTACTTCCAGAGCCCTGAATTGTTCTGTGAACTACCATGTGCGTTGTTGTTATATCACCTCATTATTTGTTGGTTACCACACTTTTAAAACATGTGAAATCTTGCTCAAATATCTGTCTGGCCATTCAGTAGATGAAAGCGTCCTTGGGTAAAGTTGGCATTTTTACCAACACTTCACGTATTGTCAAAGTTCTACTGAAGCACGTCATTTATTCATTTCTATAACCTGCCATCCCATTTTGTTTGTTATTCCGATGTATCATTTCATATCTTTTAAGTAAATAAGGATATTTTAATGATAGAACCATTTAAACTTTGCAACAATTTCTGGGTTTTTTTGAGTACATAAAATGATCATTATTATTAATTCTGAGCATTCTAAATCAACTATGCCAAATGACACTTGTCCTTTAAAATCCATTACAGGGGCGCCCAGGTGGCTCAGTCGGTTGAGCGTCCGACTTTGGCTCAGGTCATGATCTCACAGCCGGTGAGTTCGAGCCCCGCATCGGGCCCTATGCTGACAGCTCAGAGCCTGGAGCCTGTTTCAGATTCTGTGTCTCCCTCTCTCTGACCCTCCCCCATTCATGCTCTGTCTCTCTCTGTCTCAAAAATAAATAAACGTAAAAAAATTTTAAAAATAAAATAAAATCCATTACAAAAATATAGGAAGGAAATTTAAAATTTTGCTACAATTATAGGGTTGTAAGAAACAAAATTTACATGGAAACCACTGGAATGACCAAAACTTTGCAATTTGTTGGATGGACATACATTTTCTTAATTAATATACTAGATTATTTTCCTCAAACAAGCCTTTTATAATATTTTATAACTGCATATAACATGGCAGAGGAATAATTTAGTTGCTATGATTCAGAAATACATCATTAATTAGACATTTGGAAACATATCCACCTTCCTATTAAAGTCGGGTTTAAAAACTCAAATACTAATCTAGTATTGTTTTTAAAATATATTTTATAGTAGAGTATAAATGTGAAATTTGCATGAATATCAATAACATCATTTTTATAGGTTTCAATACAGTTATTTTTGCATAGGTCACCAGGATGAAATACAGGTTTAGATAATAGCAACTTGCCCAATTTGCTATATATCAGTGTCTCCAAGACTTTTGTTTTGTTTTATTTATTTTGTCAATAATTTATTTAGAACCTTTGTCTTGTTTGTATTGGTAAACGGTGAAAAAATAACTTTGTGATTAAAAGAAAAAAGCTACAATATAGCATATTTAGGGTAATTTGGGACAGTGTGATTAGCACATACCTGCCTTAGTAAGAAAAACACAAATCATTCTACATTTCTAAGAATATATTTCTTGACATATGTATATTTAAATCATTGACACAAAATTGTGAAGTATTATACTTTATATCTTTTTAACATTATTATTATTATTATCATCATCATCATTTGGAGTACTCATACATTACTTCCACGTCTTTTTAATAACTGAAGTCTGACTACTGAATATTTGATTATTCTGGGTAACATCTTTGCTTCAGGGAGAGACATGTGATCCAGCAAGCATTAGGAACATACAGTAAGATTTTTGCTGGGATTGTTGAAATAGAGTGAATCTTTTCCTGCTGGGTCTGAATCTGGAACCTAGCTTCATGAGAAGCTGCCATCTGAAACCCAAACAAAGAGCAGAAGACCTTGGAGAAAGAAACAAAAAAAAAAATTGAGTCACTGAATCCAGCTATACTAACTTAAGCCTACAAATGTGAGCCAATAAATTTATTTTCACTTAATACGTTTGAGGAGATTTACAAGTGAGAGTCACTTAATTGATGCTTGTGGAGCTTGCTGGCTGTCAAAAGAGAATGAGGGGCCAACAGGAGAAATAATCTTTTACACTGTGAATTCAACATAAAGAAATTAACTAGACAATTTGAGAATGATCGTGAATGGAGAGACAGGCTGCTAATTGTAAAAGAGTTATGATTCCACTAGCTCATGTGAATGACAACAAATGGAAAAAAAATAAACACAGATATAAACTACTTTAAATATGCTGAAATACGCTTAATATAGAAATGCTTACAGGCACAGGAATATTTTGAAAGGTATTTTTGGCAGGAAGTAGTATAATATTTCATGTGATTTTAACAAATATATTTGTGGCCTCTAAGATTAATCAGAGGGGACGAATGGCTACTAGTTTACCTGTTTAAATGACCTGAGAATGAGTATTTTCTCTAGAGTCTTTCAATACGTTAATTGTCAGTATCCCCTAAAAATTCCACCTTCAGATGCCTTAGCACTCTTTCCAGTCCAAATTTGAGGTTAAAACAGATAAAATATATTTATATTTTCTCATTATTTCAAGTTCTGTCACATCACTTATAGTATATTACTTAATGATAAATAGTGCCATAAGTGAAATTGCATGTTATAAAATATCATAATAGAATAAATAAAACAGAGAACTCGGTGGGTTCATTTTCTTTTCCTTGAACCATTAACCAAGCATTGCTATTATCTTCAGTGACAGAAAGTGGAGATGACAAAAAGCTTGCGTTTTCTGCTGCTGAGCTGAAAACACAGATGAGGAAACAGGCAGAATTTTTTTACAATTTTATTTTGAGGTTATAGATATCATTCTGCTTTTTCCAGGTGTGATTAGAACCATTTTGATATCTAGCAAGGCAAAAAAAAAAAAAAAAAAAAAAAAGCATAATTTACTTTTCAAGGCAAAAGCTAAATGAAACCTCGGAAAACCATTGAATCTTGCATTCTTTCTCTAACTAGGGGTGAACCTAAAAATAGCCAAGAGAGATGCATCAAGGTCTGAGATGAAATGCAAGTTAATCTTTGTCAGTAATCATTCATTCACTCATTCATTGATTTATCCACTCAACAAAAACTAACTGAATGTTTTCCAAGTGCTAGGTACCAGGGATGCAGGGTCATTATTTTAAATTCTTGCCATTGAGAAATCTGCAGGGGATGAGATGGGGGGAAAAATGGTAAACAGAGTCCTGAATAAGTCTTTGACCAGGAGGAGAGGAGCATGAAAAATATTACAAACTAAACAACATGTGTTTATAGCCCCAATAGTATTTGAGATAGCTTAGTGACAGGGGATAGGTGGTGAGAGAGAGTCTAAAGAGGCAGGGGAGAGGAGTGGGAATTTGTCCTGAGGTGGGTTTTTGAAAGGCTTAAGACCGAGAGCAATAAGTCAACATGTGTTTTTTAGGAATATTATTATAATTGCAATATGAGAAATGCCTAGGTGAACCGAGGCAAAAAGACCTCCTATAACTTCTTACTGGTGACCTCTATGCCTATAGTATGAATTGCAGACAGGTCATATGGAATGCAGTGGATACAGGAAATATTGTTTCCAGAAAGTTCTTTGTTTCAAACTGTTCTTGCTTTCATTTCTCTTTCAGAGCCTTTATCGCATGCATGTCCTATGGTTGTACTACCAGGTGTTAGAGAAATTAGCACGTTAGCCATCTTAGAGGTTGTTTAATAAATTAGAGGTTGTTTAATAATATTTATTAAGCATTAAACAAACTTTCATCCTTTTCTTCTTTAGATAGAGCCGTCAATCTATGCTACTCTACTTTCTAACAGTTTCATAAAAATCTCTCACGCATTGGCAAACATTTAGGTTAAATCTAAAAGTTCTTGTCTTCAGTACCAAACACAGGGCTTTGTGTTTCAAACTTTGCAATAAATATTAAATTTAGGTATATAAGAATTATTTAATTAATGTTATCAAATCAGTTACAGTGATTTATCTATCAAGAACCTGGTAATAAGAGGGGTAAGATGGGCTTCTGAGGTTAAGATCAAAACAGAAATGTATGAAATGATATTACAGGGAAAGAGATACATCCAAGTGAATAAGACTTGATTGTATCCTGAGCAAATTCATTTATTGTTCAGCAGTATTTATTTCCTAGATAGTATTCTAGGCACAGGCTATAAAACAGGTGTGAAACTAGATTAAATATTAGATAGATTAATAAATTAGTATTTAGGAGACTTTAGTTGTCTCCTAAAATAACAAAGTAACAAAGACCCAGTTTAAAATAAGCCAAAAGACTCTATGCTGATAGCACAGAGCCTTCTTGGGATTCTCTTTCTCTCTCTCTCTCTGCCCCTCCCCTGCTCATGCTTTCTCTCTCTCTCTGTCTCTGTCTCTGTCTCTCTCTATGAAAATAAATAAACTTAAAATAAAATAACATCAAATAAGCCAAAATAAAGAGAGAGAATGAAACGAAGGCAGGAAGGAAGGGAATGATGCAATGAAGTAGTTTTTTACTGACCCTTGTAATGGAAAAGTACATATAGTAGACTTTAAGGTTGGCTGGGCCTAATGATTCAACAATGCCTCTTTGTCTCTTTCCATTCTTTGCACAGACTCTCTCTGTATATGGTAGTCATGAGAGTCTCCCAATAGTCACATCTCACCACTTTATCTACCTCATAAAGAGCACTTTCTTTCTTAGACACCTGATAGAAAACTCCTGGGCGGATGGATACTGGTTTAGTTGTCTTGTTCTAGGTACCTGTTATGTACATCACAGTGACCAGACATCTGTTAACTAAAAAGGTAGGAAAACCGTGTTCATTAGGAGACAATGTGTTAACCTCAGGTACTTGGAAATCAGAAATATGACCGTGTCCATCCAGGCGAAAGACTGATTGATGTTTTCCTTCTTGCAAAAATGGATGCGCCTAATTATGATCAAAGACTTAAATGCTCCTGTAATATAGCTGCGATATAATCCATAGATTCTTCTCTTAGAAACTTTCAAGTTTGAGTCTCTTCTTTGCTACCAACTCCCACGATAAATTTTGATAGCTTGTTTTTTCACTTTCTTTTCATGAGAATTTAGAAATTTACAATATTTAGAAATATGTTTATTAATGTATGCAATATCAGCTATGGAGAAGGCTCCAGAGACCATGTTAGCCCAAACTATTACATATGTTTTTAAGGTAATGAGCCTGAGGCAGAGAAGCAGAACATAGTGCACACTTTTATTTTTTTAAGTTTATTTATTTTGAGAGAGAGAGAGAGAGAGAGCAAGTAGGGTAGTGGTAGAGAGAGGGGCAAAGAGAGAAACCCAGGCAGGCTCTGCACTGTCAGTATAAAGCCCCCTGATGGGGGCTCAAACTCATGAACAATGAGATCATGACCTGAGCAGAAGTCAGACACTTAACTGACTGAAACACCCAGGTGCCCCTGTGCAAGTATTTTTTTTTTTTTAAATAACATTTTCCTAAGCCTAGTAATCTTTTTCATTTTGTTTTGTTTTGTTTCCAGGTCTCATTCTCCAGAAAGCACAGCTTACAATTTCCTAGGATTGTTCCAACTTTTTCCTCAGGAAAACTTGCAAACGCCAACTTGTTCTTGTCAACCTTTTCCAAACACATCAGAAATATCTTCCTGTCTCCAGGTCTTTGCGCTTGTTATTTCCACTGCTAGAAATCTGTGTTCTAGATTCCTTTCTGTCTTGTTCGCTTGCTTCCTCCAGATCTTGACTCAGGTGTCGCCAATTTAGTATCTTCTTATCATCCTAACCAAAATTGTCTCTGTTTTCTACCTCCATACAGAAGGCTATTATATTTAAAATAATCTGAGTCAATCATTAATTATTAATAACACTATATCAAATATTCATAAAAAAGCCCTAGAGAGATTAAACAATTCATGATACATCCACACAAATGATGACATATAATGTTAAAAAAACACGATAGATGTCCATATATTAAAGCATAATTTCCAAGATATATTGCCAACTTATTATGGTATGCTCCCATTTGTGTATAATATATACTTCTGTATATATAAATACTTGTATTTATGCATAAACATTTACAAAGACATGTTATTTGTGGAAAAAATATATGATTACTTTTGGAAAGGGAGGATTTTCATAAAGATGCATGCATTACTGTTCCAATAGAAGACAAAAAATAAATGAAAGCAATTTATCCACCCATAACAAATTATTTATTGAATAACTATTATGTGTCGTGGGCTATGAAGATTGATCTACCAAAGTCCATAGGGCTGGTTCAAAGCCAGTGACTCCCAGGTGAGACCTAGTAACATTTAGTATATTGCATTACCTGGAGATAATACATTGGACTCCCCGTCCTTGTCTAGGGGATATTCTCTTAGAAGAAGAATTAATACATAAGACAAATAAATAAAATATATGGTGTCTTAGGAATTTGCACCTATAACTAACAATCAGAAAAGTAAGAGAAGGGAAATAGGAAATTTAAAGAGGTAGGTGGGTTCAACAGTGGTGAATTTAAGTTGAGTGGCTAGGAAAGGTCTCGAAGTTGATGCAATTTTAATCAAGACCTGACGAAAGTGCGAGATTAAGACAAACAGAAAGCTAGGGGACAGATAGAGGAAAGAGCAACAAGTGCAAAAGTCTTCAGACAGGAACATACCTATGTCCTTGAGGAAGTGCGAAAGGAACGGCATGCCTGTTGACAGTTCCCCTGAGAAAAATGTTAGAATGTTCTCAGGAAATCGTACAGCACTGACTTGGGAAAATAGCTTGCTCTGGTACTGGGCTAATTAGTCTAAGGTTAGCCAAAAGTATCTTTCACATGATCCAGTCAAAATTAATAGGATTCTATGGTGTGATCGGAGCAGTAATTTCACCTCATAATAAAGTGCAGTTTGTTATTATTTTGCATATAATTCCTTTGGGTGAACTCACAAGGAAAGGGTATTTATGGAGAACTATGTAGTTAGAGCTTCCAAGGTCACTGGAATAATTTCATCCTAACTGCAATGCTAAAGTTTCCATTAGATAACTCATAGAATGTACAGCTGCAATTTTAATGTTTTTTTGATCCGTTATACAAAAACTTTCATTGAGATAATATTAACTATGTCTCTATCAGCTGAAGCAGGATTGATCATGAGATTAGTGTAGGTTATTATATTGATACTGTGTTTATATCATCTTGAACACATTTAGCATATTGTAAAAGAACGAAACTGCATTTTAGACTCTAAAATTTCATTGTTAACAACTGAGTTAAAAGTGGAAATTAATTTCTGTGTTAGATACTTTATTGAATCTATTGTTAGAATCTCTATTTCCACCCCAGGTATAAATGAAAAAAAAATATTTGGACTAGAGAATACAAAGCGTTTGCAAGTTCTCTTTTCCAACTACTACTAACCGTGCCCTGACAACAAAGAAAAGTTATTGATAATCTTCAACATTTTTCTCACACGTTGACAACTAATAACTAATATAGAAACATGAAAATAGGGGCAACTGGGTGACTCAGTCAGTTAAGCATCCAAGTTCCACTCAGGTCATGATCTCACGGCTCATAAGTTCAAGACCCACATCTGGCTCTACGCTGACAGTGCAGATCCTGCTTGGGATTCTCTCTCTCTCCCTCTCTCTCTCTCTCTCTCTCTCTCAAAAATAAATAAATAAACTTAAAAAAAAAGAAACACAAAAACAGTCTTAGCCAAGATTTTTTCATGAGAAACAATAAATAGTTGGATTTCTTAGTGCCCATAAATGGACAAGCCAAAATTTTAGGATTATGCTAAAATGGTTGTTGCCTATCAAACCAAAACCTTTTATTAAAGACATTCATTAGGGACGCCTGTGTGGCTCAGTCAGTTAAGCAGCCAACTTTTGATTTTGTCTCAGGTCATGATCTCGCTCTCCTGAGTTTGAGTCCTGCATGGAGCTCTATGCTCACAGTGAGGAGCCTCCTTCGGATCCTCTGTCTCCCTCTCTCTGTCCCTCCCCTGCTCACTCTCTCTCTCTGTCTCTCTCTCCTTCTCAAAAATAAATAAACGCTAAATAAATTAAAACAAAAACAAAGACTCGTTAAATTTGAAGGCTGTTGAAACATTAGAATAAGAATAATAAAATACACTAGACTCTTCTTTGTGTATATGCATTATTTAAAATAAAACAGAATCTCATGCTTCATCAACAAAGGTGATAGATTTTCTATGAGATTTTTAGTGTGTGTGAGAAGGGGGATCACGTGTACTTACGTACGGGGAGCTGACACGGCCCTAGGTGAGAAACATCAACCCTAGAAGAGAACCGATTGCCACAGACTGTGAATGGACATAACAGAGGTACAGCAACCATTCTGTGCACTGGAATAAAGGCACCTACAAGGGTTAATGCAGCTAAAATCCACCAGAAACAAAAACCACACATAATGAACTGTCAGGCAAAATGCAATAAGATAGATGCAAGCACAGAATTAAATTATTTTTAGGTGGAAATTTGTCTGAATGTTCTCACAATAGATGCAGGTTTAAAAATTGGCACAATAGAGCTTACACTTGTCAACAATATTTTATTTTGTTTCCCCTTTGGGGAGGTGGAGAAAGAGGATATCACATTATGGGAAATGAGGGGAGAGACTTCAGTGAAGATTTCCCAAAGAATATGGAAATGAGAAAAATGTCCTTAAAACTGACATTTTCATATCAATACATAATGAATCATAAGAGAACTATGCAAATTCATCTTGCACATATTGAATGAATTTGTTGTATCCAAGAGTGCTTCCTTAGAGGCTCTATTTCTCATTATAAATGAATCAATTTTCTGTTTAATTTTCTTCCTAGTCTGAT